>NC_052341.1:7803207-8103207 GCF_016432855.1 Salvelinus namaycush | reverse complement strand
ATTATTTGACGGCTAATCTTTCAAAATAATATTTTTTTCTTTATTTTAAGACACATATTGATGCCATGAGCCATAAAGGTTTAATTTAATCAGCTAACACAATTTGAGATGCCTCAGGCCCTCCCTCTTTTACTGTTCGTTCACCCATAAAGAGGTACAAGGATCATCCACAATACGCATGTCACGACTTCCGCCGAAGTCGGTTCCTCTCCTTGTTCGGGTGGCGTTCGGCGGTCGACGTCACCGGTCTTCTAGCCATTGCCGATCCACCTTTCATTTTACATTTGTTTTGTCTTGTTTTCCCACACACCTGGTTTACATTCCCTCATTACTTCTTGTGTATATAACCCTCTGTTCCCCCCATGTCTGTGTGTGGAATTGTTTGTTGTAAAGTGTTTGTGCACTTCTGGCTGGTTCGCAACGGGTTATTTTGTACCCATATTTTGTTGTTCTGGGTGCCGTTGGTTTTGCATATTGAACTGCTCCGCTTATTACCCAGTTCTGCTCTCCTGCGCCTGACTTCCTTGCAGCCAGTCATGCATCTCTTTCAGAATTCTACACCTGAATATGGAGTCAGCAGGAGCAGGTGCCCCTGGTATAGGGGTTGAGGAGCGCGTCCAGGGAGCACGCCGCGATGCTCCACCATCTCGGCGCCGCCATGGACCGCGTCGTCCAAACCATGGACCACTGTGAGAGACAGGGAGTTCCTCCAGCGCCTCCACCAGCACAACCGGGGTCACCACTACTCGCCCCCCCTACACCCGGTCCCAGTGGGATTCGTCTTGCCCTTCCCCTGGAGTACGATGGGACGGCTGCACGCTGCCAGGGTTTCCTGTTGCAGCTGAATCTCTTCCTGGCAACCGTCCACCCGGCTCCTTCGGGCCGTGGGAGGGTGTCCGCCTTCGTCTCGTGCCTCTCGGGGAAAGCCCTGGAGTGGGCCAACGCCATGTGGGGAGAAGGAGATGTGGCGCTGGACCACCCGCAGCTTCCGGGCAGTCTTTGACCACCCGCCCGAGGGTAGAGCGGCGGGTGAACGTCTCTTCCATCTTAGGCAGGGGACGAGGAGCGCCCAGGAGTTCGCGACGGACTTTCGGACCCTGGCCGCCGGCGCGGGATGGAACGACAGGGCCTTGATCAACCACTATCGCTGCAGTTTGCGCGAGGACGTCCGTCGGGAGTTGGCCTGCAGGGACACGAACCTCACCTTTGACCAGCTGGTGGACCTGTCCATTCGGCTGGATAACCTGCTTGCTACCCACGGACGTCCAGAGCGGTGTCTGTCGGTTCCATCCCCCAGCAGCACCGCTCCGATGCCCATGGAGCTGGGAGGTGCTTCGCTCAGGGAGACTGGAGGAGGTTCCGTCTCGTGCGCCATCTGTGGCCGCAGAGGTCACACTGCCGGTCGGTGCCGGGTTGGTTCCTCTGGGGGTCGAGGCAGCAGGCAGGGCACTCTGGCGTCACCCCAGGTGAGCACCATTCTCACCCAGAGCCCTCTGTTGCACACATGTTTTTGTATGCTACTTTTCCTGAGTTTTCCCTGCATTCCCAGCATAAGGCGCTCGTCGATTCAGGCACGGCTGGGAATTTTATAGACAGATCATTCTCCCATAGTTTAGGGATCCCCATTGTTCCAGTGGCTATGCCCTTCCCAGTTCACGCCTTAGACAGTCGACCATTAGGGTCAGTGTTGATTAGGGAGGCCACCGCCCCTCTGGGCATGGTGACGCAGGGGGGTCACAAGGAGAGAATCAGTCTCTTCCTCATTGACTCTCCTGCATTTCCCGGGGTGCTAGGCCTACCCTGGTTAGCTTGTCATGACCCCACTGTTTCATGGCAACGGAGGGCTCTCATGGGGTGGTCGCGAGAGTGCTCTGGGAGGTGTTTAGGGGTTTCCATTGTTGATACTACGGTGGAAAGTCCAGACCAGGTCTCCACCGTGCGCATTCCCCCCGAATATTCCGACTTGGCTCTTGCCTTCTCCAAAAAGAAGACGACTCAATTAACACCCCACCGTCGGGGGGATTGTGCGATAAATTTCCTGGTAAACGCTGCACTTCCCAGGAGTCACGTGTATCCCCTGTCACAGGCGGAGACGGCGGATATGGAAACATATGTCTCCGAATCCCTGCGTCAGGGGTACATTCTGTCCTCCACTTTACCCGCCTCCTCGAGTTTTCTTTTTTGTGAAGAAGAAGGAGGGAGGTCTGCGCCCGTATATTGACTATCGAGCCCTAAACCAGATCACTGTGAAGTACAGTTACCCGCTACCTCTCATAGCCACAGCGAAAGAGTCAATGCACGGGCTTGATTCTTCACCAAACTAGATCTCAGGAGCGCTTACAACCTGGTGCGTATCCGGGAGGGAGACGAGTGGAAGACGGCATTCAGTACTACATTAGGGCATTATGAGTACCTCGGCATGCCGTACGAGTTGATGAATGCTCCATCAGTCTTCCAAGCCTTTGTAGACGAGATTTTCAGGGACTTGCATAAGCAGGTTGTAGTGGTGTATATTGATGACATTCTGATATACTCCGCTGCATGCGCCGAGCATGTGTCCCTGGTGCGCAGGGTGCTTGGTCGACTGTTGAAGCATGACCTGTACTCAAGGCTGAGAAATGCCTGTTCTTCCAGCAGTCCGTCTCCTTCCTATGGTACCGCATTTTCACCTCGGGTGGAGATGGAGAGTGACCGCATTTCAGCCGTGTGTAATTGGCCGACTCCCACCACGGTAAAGGAGGTGGAGCGTTTTCTAGGGTTTGCCGGGGTTTTGGTCAGGTAGCGGCTCCCATTACCTCACTGCTGAATTAGGGCCCGGTGCGTTTGCTGTGGTCGGCTGAGGCGGACAGGGCTTTTGGTCACCTAAGGGCTCTGTTTACCTCGGCTCCCGTGCTGGCACATCCGCATCCCTCTTTGGCAGTCACAGTGGAGGTGGACACGTCCGAGGCTGGGATAGGAGCCGTGCTCTCGGGTACGCCACTGAAGCTCCGCCCCTGTGCCTTCTTCTTGAGGAAGCTCAGCCCGGTGGAGCGAAACTATGACGTGGGGGACCGGGAGCTGTTGGCTGTCGTCAAGGCTTTGAAGGCGTTGAGACATTGGCTTGAGGGGGCTAAACACTCTTTTCTCATCTGGACTGACCACCGCAATCTGGAGTACATCCGGGCGGCGAGGAGACTGAACCCTCGCCAGGCATGGTGGGCCATGTTTTTCACCCGTTTTGTTTTCACCCTTTCTTACAGACCAGGTTCCTAGAATGGGAAGGCAGACGCACTGTCCCGGCTGTATGACACAGAGGAGTGGCCCATGGATCCCACCCCCATACTCCCGGCCTCTGGCCTGGTGGCGCCGGTAGTGTGGGAGCTGGACGCGGACATTGAGCAGACGATTACCGTATTAACCCCTCGTTCCATGTGTATCTCCTCAGGCTGGTGGTGGCTGGTCCGCTCCAGGAATCAGAGGTGCAGGAGGTTCCTCCGCCACCTCTGGACATCGAGGGGGCCCCGGCGTACGCTGTTCGCTCCATTCTGGATTCGAGGCGTTGGGCGAGGGGCCTTCAGGACCTCGTGGAGTGGGATGGGTACGGTCCGGAGGAGAGATGCTGGGTTCCGGTGGAGGACGTGTTAGACCGTGTTGTTCTGGGTGCCGTTAGTTTTGCTTATTAAACTGCTCCAGTTATTACCCAGTTCTGTTCTCCTGCGCCTGACCTCCCTGCAGCCAGTCATGCATCTCTTACAACGTATCACTTTAACATCTTTATTGTCTCTCACAGAAATGAATGAAACTAGAAAGTTAACATTTTGAGGTATCTTTTTGCTTACTTTTATGACAGTTTACGTACTTTTTATTCTGTATGTACAAACTTAACCACCTTAAACATTTACATGTCTTCAGTGGGGCAATTTCGTCACCAAGATGAGTTACATAGCAACAATGCTTTCAGAATTTACTTGATATTCTGGTTCTATCATTACAGAACATAAATTAGCAGGTAATTCAATGCAAGGTCATAGTATGATGAAGGACCTCATAGATAAATACCCACCACACTCAAACTTAAACACCTTGAGATGGGATTTTGCTTTGAGGATCACTTTAAAAATGCTTTTGGATTACAAATGATGAATGTGTTCAAAAACTCCCTCAGTATACAAAGACCCTCCATTTGTACTACAGTATGTCTACAAAAAATAAGATCCATAAATCTGAAATGGATGAGGACCTTAGTAACTCCAACGGTTTAAGACAGTGTTCAGAGAGTTTATTTCCTTGTTCATGTGTCTAATCAATCTAATCATTAATCAATTCTTCAATTTTTTCCCTCCGAATGTACGAATGTAGGCAGGACTTTGGATTCATAAGGAAGTGAAAATTAATTTGGGAAAAAAATATCCCCCCTTGACAAAATTTTTGCTCAGTATACAGTGACGCACTTCATGACCTTTATACAGTATCACAGATCATTAGTCACTTTGGCATAGAAGCCTAAATGTCCCTGTTGTCCACTCAGCAGAATTAGAAAGAGCATTATTATTCCTGTCATGCTCCACGGCTGATACACCATTTCTAAATTATACTATTACTGTAAATCACAGCCATCTATTCAACTTGAACTTTGAAATGACACGCTATTACATAACCACCGAGACAACCCAACCCGAAGGTGACACTGCATGTGAATCACCATGTGAATAACCCCAAATAAAAGGTCAAGTGTATTATGTTCCTGTTCAGTGTGAAGAAATAACGTTACAAAAGGTTTACTAGACCAAGCCTATCCTTAGGTTTGTAGGCAGTATTGGTCATCATTTGCCCTATTGGCCATAACTCATATACTCAACTGTTTTAAATGCCATAGATTGGCAAATTAATATAATTTAATTGGATATGTCGGTTGGTGGTTGCATGGTTACCTGATATTTCTGTTTATTCCATAATCAATAAACCTACACAGGCACAGAGTAAACAAACATTTGAGTCAGCTCTTACTGCGTGTGTTCATGTGCATGCGTGTGGAGAGAGAGAGCGAGGGAGGGAGGGAGTTTAGGCTAGGTTGGGCGAAGAGAATGATTTCCTCCACAGCTGTGTTGGGGAAGATGGGGGAGGGGGGGGGCTGGAAGTGAGGGGGGGACTGGAAGTGGGCGGGGGGGGGGAATGGTCTCATAAAATTTGGGGAATGTTATACATTGCTAAAAAGGCTTGTTTTCGACGCCCAGAAACATATAAGTTGGGTTCAGTGATCAGGAAAACCCAAAAGTTAACGTTTGTTGGAAAGTTCAGAACGATTACCTCTTGATTTAGTCAACTGATCAACTCAACAGTTTGGTAAGCTACAATTTTATCTTGATCCTTTTATGTCTCAATTTCTTCCCTTATTCACTAGCTCAGAAAGCATCTCTGCATGGAATATTTTCTGAATCCTGAATGTGTAGGATGTTACACCCAGATATTGCTTCAAACCATTCCTTTATACCCTTTATGATCCATCTCATCTCATTCTTCTCCCTTTTCCTTACGAAACACTTTAGCAATCTCACCCACAGCCAAATGAAAGTAGACATTGTGTAAAACTTTTTTTCTCTCTCCCTCCCACTCCCTCTGCTTTCTGTTAAGCCCCTAACGCATGTCCCATCCCCCAGTACTCTTCTCCATGCTCTCTCTTCATCTCTCATGTTGGAAAGCAGCTGGGGTCGCAGAACAAAACCAGCGATGTCTTTTTTTCAAAATTCAACTGTTCGGTCATTCAACATGAATAAACAAAATAAACCTGTAGTGCACGATGGCAACGTCCTACTCTGCTCTGTCTTTTCTTTCTACCTCGCTCAAAAGTGTTCATTTTCTTTAAATGTTTAGGGACAGATTCCATTGTAAGCACGTTTCTGTGGCCCTATCATACTCCCGCCCGCCCAACCATCCCCACACCCACCCGTCTCCCTCATGTAAATATCTCTCTCCAGTTGTGTAATATTAGTTAATCTACGCAGTTTTGTTTCAGGCAAGCCAGGTCTGTAACTATTTCACTACTTTCTATGCTATACATGCACAGTATCTATCTGTTAAATATGCTACAGTTCAATTATTTGTGAATTTGTAACAAACAGGTTAGGTTCTCTTATTAACAAAACTTAGATTAGAATGTTTACATATGTCACAGACAGTAATCAAATTTCATTTAAAAGTGATCATATTATCTATGTCATAGGTTCTATGGTTCTCTGTGCAATTTCAGTGATGTTTTTTTGTTGATGTTGAACTGTTTGATGAATATTGCAGTTCTCTTCAGACGAATAAAATACATTATATTATCTGACATTAGTTCGTTTTGAGTTATAGGTTCAGACCTAGTATTCAATCTCAACCTTATTATATATGTTTTCAAAACACTAAAAGCTTAGGCTATCTTGTTTTGATGAGGCATATAGCATCTGGCTGGCTACACCTTACAATCAGCGTATCAGTTTATGACTTATGATGGTTGTCACATGTAGGCAAGATGAGTTCTGGCGTTGTTTTCAGATGGTTCATTTGTTGCTAAGATCTTTTTGTGTTATGAATATCATGTCATTTTGAACTTTCACCCAGATCTACACCCCTATGATTGGGGCCTGGGCCTTTACAAAAGCATTTTCAATTCTGGTTGCTTTAGGTTTGCTTTGCAACTGTTCTAACACTGTTCCCACATAGTTTATAGAGTAATTAAAACCAAACAGGTTTATGTTCATTTATTTTCATCACAGCTGATCTTGCTGTCTTTTTAAGGCCCTCTTCTGGTTCTCTGTCATGGTATTATCAATGTTGTTATGCCTACAGTTTGGTCACTATCTTTCAACAGATGATCATGTCGATGAGCATGGCGTCCGACATCAGTCCAGCAGGGGGAGAAAGAGGGCCACATACCACTATGGTGGGAGGAAGTAAACCACTGCACCGTTTCATCAGAGGCGAGCCAAAGAGTACTGGGGTGAGACTGGAAAACAAACAACTGATGTATTCATTGTTGCCAAATACTCCAAGGAGTCACTGCTGTGAACATTTTATTTTGTGTAAAATGTTTGTATTTATCATTCAATAATTTAGTGTTAGCACTTTAGATTACAGCAAAAAATAAAGTGGTAATAGCATGGTTATAGGTAACATATGTCACGACAGTAATCATAATGAAAACATTATTTTACCAGATACCTCTTCATTTTTGTGTAAACATATGATTATTTCGGTGTCTTTATTCTATGTCCCTGGTTGGTTAGATTGTAATGCTGCTATTTATTCTATGTTCCTGGTTGGTTAGACTGTAATGCTGCTATTTATTCTATGTTCCTGGTTGGTTAGATTGTAATGATGTTCATGGGATCATCACTCTTCATCTTGGGGATTCCCATGAGGCAGGATACACTGATGTCCTCTGCTGAGACTTTCACCCCTTTTTGGCTAGGAATCCTGGTACGCCTTTCTTGCGTGTGTCTATATAAATCTATGATACTGACAATCCAAATGTCTTAACATGACATACCTTTCAGTCCTAAAAACCCTTATTTCTTAATCTTCCATTCAATGATATCTTTCAGACCTTCTCCCATGACAGTTTGGGCATGTTGTTGAACTTATAAACCCCCTCCCTCTGCTTTGTGACAGTTCATCATCTCTGGGTTGTTATATGTGCTCACAGAGAAGAATCCTTCAAAACAACTGGTGAGTCCCATGAATTGGAATTCTGCGCAAAGGCATTATGAACGATTAGTCATGGCACATTACTGTTCATAACTATGGCAAACGATTTTCATTATATAAAAAATATAACGTAGAAAACATTAGGAACACCTTCCTAATATTGAGTTGCACTCCCTTTTGCCCTCAGAACAGCCTCATTTCACCAGAGCATGGACTCTACAAGGTGTTGAAAGCGTTCCACAGGGATGCTGGCCCATGTTGAATCCAGTGCTTCTAACAGTTGTGTCAAGTTTGCTGGATGTCCTTTGGTTGGTTGACCATTCTTGATACACACGGGAAACTGTTGAGCGTTAAAAAAACCAGCAGCTTTGCAGTTCTTGACACACTCAAACTGGTTTGTCCGATACCTACAACCATACCCCGTTCAAAGGCACTTAAATAATTTGTCTTACCCATTCACCCTCTGAATGGCACACATACACAATCCATGTCTCAATTGTCTCAAGGATTAAAAATATTTCTTGAACCTCTCTCCTCCCCTTCATCTACACTGATTGAAGTGGATTTAACAGGTGACATCAATAACGGATAATCGCTTTCACCTGGATTCAGCTAGTCACCTATGTCATGGAAAGAGCAGGTGTTTGTAATGTTTTGTACACTCAAGTGTATAGTAAGCATTCATGTGTGCATTCCACAGAGAGATCTCTTTTTAGTAACTTTTATCAGATTAAGGAAAAAGGAAACCTCACACTGCTCTTGACAGTATCACTGATCTTTAATAAGCTTTACGTATCGGCCTCACGGCCTTCGTCAGAGCTTTTGTGAGTTTTTTTAAAATTAGCACCCTTATGTAGACCTAGCCCCACCCACATCCGTTCCACGCATCGAAAGGGGTTGGAGGCGAAGGAAAAACGAATAAGTGCTACCAAATATAACAATATGCATTTCATAAATATTCAAATAAAGTGTGTAATAAGAAATATTAAACACGTCTGTAAAACCACAATGAGGACATAGACCTACCGAGCAAGTTTTCATTAATCATTGGGTACATCGTACAAAAAACAACAGAGTAATCTTAAATAGGGGCATAATTCATGTTCAAATCATCCTCCAGACATTATTTCCTAAAGGACTTAATGATGAAATGCCTACGTATGTTATGTTGTGAATTTGAACATGAATTATGCTCCTATTTAAGATTACTCTGTTTTTTGTACGATATTTGGTAGCACTTATTTGTTTTTCCTTCGCCTCCAACCCCTTTCGATGCGTGGAACGGATGTGGGTGGGGCTAGGTCTACATAAGGGTGCAAAAAAAATGTAAACTCACAAAAGCTTTGCCGAAGGCCGTGAGGCCGATACGTAAGCTTATTAAAGATCCGTGATACTATCAAGAGCAGTGTGCGGTTTCCTTTTTCCTTCGTCTTGTTCAACTGTTACCATGCACCTGCAAAAAAGATTGCTCAGATGTGCGAGTGCCTTTTGAATTTAGTAACTTTTACCAAAAAAAAAGCGTAAATGAATGTCAGACCACAGTTCCTCATCCCATTCTGTTTTTCTTATTAGTCATAGTAAAAACCACTGTGCAAAAGGTAAATAGTGGCAATTTTCAAGATGGTTATTCTTTAGGACTGTTCCCAGACCCTGACAACAGTTCATCACAATGTGATTGTCACTCTGTACTTCAGTCTGGAAATGTCAAGCAAATAAATTACTTTTAAATTTTCGGCTCACCTCATGTTAAAGTGCCTTGAAAGAAGCGTTGTCACAAAGTGGTTGCAGTTCTTTCACCACTTTATTTGTTCTCACCCTGTAGGTGACAGCAAGCCTGGCCCTTAGTATCATCTCTATGTTGGGGGTCACAGTGGCTTTCTTTGAATTCCTTAAAGGCATCCTGCACATTCGGCAATCACATGACTACTATGATCATTACCACTATGACTACAACGCCACAGAATCTGGCAGAGTTGTAGTCCCCTGGCGTAAACAACATATGGTATGTTTTGTTGCTGTTGTTGTTGTTGTGATTCCGGATCACTGTTATCTGGATCAATTATTATTAGAGCTTAGGAATTTGCTTCCTCACAATCTCTTTTAAAATGTAATAAAGGATAAACATCTTATAACACATCTTTAAAACGTCTGTAACCTTTCTCATTCTGTCTAAATAAAGATACCTTTCATTCTCTGCTCTCTCTCATCATCACAGTACCAGTTGATCAGCCTTGAGGCTGTATTTATGTACCAGAGCTTAGTAGGCATGGTGCTCCTAATTGTGATGACATCATTTGCCAGGGTTGCCCTGCGTTCCAGCAAGACACAGGTAAAGTACTGTGACAAACTTTAAAAACGTAGCTATATGTATTGTGACCTGAGGCTTGTAGACTGTGGTCAGTATGCCAGTACAATTAATCAAATACATTTTGGTTTATAAGTGCCCTACAGAACCAGACATAATCTTATCTGCAACTAATGTTATTACAGTGTATGTTTATATACAGTACAGTGTATATAATGCCTTGTTTGTGTGTCTATCTCATGCAGAAATGCCTAAGATAAACTCTGTTCTTCCTTCTTTACAGGCAATTGTGGTAATGCAAGATCTACCATCACCAGACTGAAGAAAGAAAACAAGGCTTTTCTGACTGTCTCTGCCGTGATGGATAGATAAAACATTTGGACTTGCCCATTGATATGAAATAAATGTATTCACAAATATGTAGAACATTTCTTTAAATCCACATATATGGAATTGTCTTTGTATACACTCGTCTTTCTATACACTTGTACTTTGTAATAAATATAACATACACCACCAGTCAAAAGTTGACACACCTACTCATTCAACGGTTTTTCTTTATTTTTACTACTTTCTACATTGCAGAATAATAGTGAAAACATCAAAACTATGAAATAACACATATGGAATTAGGTAGTAACCAAAATAGTGTTAAAGAAATCAAAATATTTTAGATTTTAGATTCTTCAAAGTAGCCACCCTTTGACTTCATGACAGCTTTGCACACTCTTGGCATTATCTCAACCAGCTTCACCTGGAATGCTTTTCCAACAGTCTTGAAGGTGTTCATATGCTGAGCATATGCTGAGCACTTGTTGGCTGCTTTTCCTTCACTCTGTGGTCCAACTCATCCCAAACCATCTCAATTGGGTTGAAATTGGGTGATTGTAGAGGCCAGGTCATCTGATGCAGCACTCCATTACTCTCCTTCTTGGTCAAATAGCCCTTACACAGCCTGGAGGTGTGTTGGGCTCCCGAGTGGCGCAGCGGTTTAAGGCACTGCATCTCAGTGCTAGAGGCATCACTATAGACCCTGGTTCGATTCCAGGCTGTATCAAGGCACACTTGAGTCCCATAGGGCGGCACACAATTGGTCCACCGTCGTCCGGGTTAGGGTTTGGCCGGGGTAGGTCATCATTGTAAATAAGAATTTGTTCTTAACTAACTTGCCTAGTTAAATAAAGGTGTACAAAACCCAGTTGAAAACAAATGATAGTCCCACTAAGTGCAAACCAGATGGGATGGTGTATCGCTGCAGAATGCTGTGGTAGCCATGCTGGTTAAGTGTGCCTTGAATTCTAAATAAATCACTGTCAGTGTCACCAGCAAAGCACCCCGACACCATCACACCTCCATGCTTCACGGTGGGAACCACACATGCAGAGATCATCCATTCACCCACACCGCATCTCACAAAGACACGGCGGTTGGAACCAAAAATCTTACATTTGGACTCATCAGACCAAAGGACAGATTTCCACCTCTCTAATGTCCATTGCTTGTGTTTCTTGGCCCAAGCAAGTCTCTTCTTATTATTGGTGTCCTTTAGTAGTGGTTTCTTTGCAGCAATTTAACCATGAAGGCCCGATTCACACAGTCTCCTCTGAACAGTTGATGTTGAGATGTGTCTGTTACGTGAACTCTGTGAAGCATTTATTTGGGCTGCAATTTCTTAAGCTGGTAACTTTAATGAACTTATCCTCTGCAGCAGAGGTAACTCTGGGTCTTCCTTTCCTGTGGCGGTCCTCATGAGAGCCAGTTTCATCATAGCGCTTGATGGTTTTTGCGACTGCACTTGAAGAAACTTTCAAAGTTCTTTAAATTTTCCTTATTGACTGACCTTCATGTCTTAAAGTAATGATGGACTGTCGTTTCTCTTTGCTTTTGAGCTGTTCTTGCCATAATATGGACTTGGGATTTTACCAAATAGGGCTATCTTCTGTATACCACCCCTACCTTGTCACAACACAACTGATTGGCTCATACGCATTAAGAAGGAAAGAAATTCCACAAATTAACTTTTAACAAGGCACACCTGCTAATTGAAATGCATTCCAGGTGACTACCTCATGAAGCTGGTTGAGAGAATGTCAAGAGGGTGCAAAGCTGTCATCAAGGCAAACACTGTCTGTTTTGATGTCTCCACTATTATTCTACAATGTCGAAAATAGTTTTAAAGCAAATATTTTTAAAAATGGAATGAGTTGGTGTTTCCAGACTTTTGACTGGTACTGTAAATTGCTCAATTAGGGCCTATGTAACAGTATAAGAAAATATACAAAAAGCAAACTTCAAAATATACTTCACTTTCAAAATAAAACAACATCCATGTAGTGCAATAGAAAATGAACCTGATCATTATAGAGGGGTTGGTTGTTTAGCAAAAACACAGACGCATGAGCAGCTATGGGGCAAAACAGACGGGGTTGGCTTAGATTGTTGACAAAATGTAAGCTATATCTTACTCTCCAATGTTTATTGAAAACATAAATACATTTGCACAATGAGCACTTGCTGTCTCTCAAATCATTGTCACAGTTGTTGGTTAGCTAGCTAACAATGTTTAGCCATATTAGCATTGACATGAAATCAGTTTAAACACCACAGAACAATACGCTATCAATAACAAGATTAAACATGCTGAAACAAGCCACTTACGATTCCCCACATGGCAATTTCTTGTCTTTCTTGCTAGCAATCTGGCCACCCAGAATCACAACAACACCCTGATTTCTGCCCCATGGAAGCACGTCATAAAAATCAGCGTATAATGCTTGTATGGATGTCAACCCCAACACATGTTCATGTCATCTTTACCAATCAACTGCATTACCGTTAAAAACGATTAGACTACCACCACTGATTTCTGTATGCTAGCTATGCTAACCACCAGTTTATTCGAACGGGAGTTAGCATTTAGCAATCACTTTTTCTAAGCCTGAAAAGGGACAACTTCTACATGTTATGAAGCGAGAACAGCCAAATATATCCTTAACACGTTTAAATGTTTTACCCACGTTGGCCATGGTGAAGGAGAGCCCACAGGTTTTGGTAGCTGGCCGTGTCAGTGGCACTGTATTGTTCTTAAAGCGAGCAAAGAAGTTGTTTAATTTGTCTGGGAGCAAGACGTCGGTGTCCCTGACGAGGCTGGTTTTCTTTTTGTAATCCGTGATTGACTGTAGACCCTGCCACATACGTCTCGTGTTTGAGCCGTTGAATTGCGACTCTACTTTGTCTCTATACTGACGCTTAGCTTGTTTGATTGCCTTGGAGGGAATAGCTACATTGTTTGTATTCGGTCATGTTTCCAGTCGCCTCGCCATGATTAAAAGCAGTGGTTCGTAATTTCAGTTTTGCGCAAATGCTGCCATCAATTCACGGTTTCTGGTTAGGGAAGGTTTTAATAGTCACCGTGAGTACAACATCACCCATGCACTTGCTAATAAACTTGCTCACTGAGTCAGCGTATACATCAATGTTGTTGTCTGAGGCGATCCGGAACATATCCCAGTCCACGTGATCAAAGTAATCTTGAAGCTTGGAATCCAATTGGTCGGGCCAGCGTTGAACAGACCTGAGCACGGGCATTTCCTGTTTTAGTTTCTGTCTATAGGCTGGGAGCAAAAAAATGGAGTCGTGGTCAGATTTGCCGAAAGGAGGACAGGGGAGGGCTTTGTATGCATCGCGGAAGTTAGAGTAGCAATGATCCAGAATGCTGCCAACTAGAGTCGCGCATTCGATATGCTGATAAAATTTAGGGAGCTAAAATTTCCACCGAAGTCGGTCCCTCTCCTTGTTCGGGCGGCGTTCGGCGGTCGACGTCACCGGTCTTCTAGCCATCGCCGATCCACCTTCCATTTTCCATTTGTTTTGTCTTTCAACACACCTGGTTTCAATTCCATCATTACATGTTGTGTATTTAACCCTCTGTTCCCCCCATGTCCTTGTCTGGAATTGTTTATTGTAGTGCTTGTGCACGTTATGCTGGTGTGTAACGGGTTTTGTTTACCCAATGATTTATTGTTCTGTTTACGATGCTTTTGTTTATTAAACTGAGCCGTTGTAAATCAGTTTTTGCTCTCCTGCGCCTGACTTCTCTGCCGCCAGTACGCACACCCTACAGGAGCCTTATTTTCAGATTAGCTTTGTTAAAATCCTCAGCTACAATAAATTCAGCCTCAGGATATATGGTTTCCAGTTTACATAGAGTCCAGAGAGTCCAGTGAAGTTCTTTCAGGGCCGTCGAGGTGTCTGCTTGGGGGAGGGGGGGGGGGGGGGGGGGGGGGGGTGTCACGGCTGTGATTATAATCGAAGAGAATTCTCTTGGTAGATAATGCGGTCGACATTTGATTGTAAGGAATTCTAGGTCAGGTGAGCAAAAGCACTTGAGTTCCTGTATGTTGTTATGATTACACCACAAGTTGGTAATCATAAGGCATACACCCCCGCCCTTCTTCTTACCAGAGAGATGTTTGTTTCTTTCGGCACGATGCGTGAAGAAACCGGGTGGCTGTACCGACTCTGATAACATATCCCAAGTGAGCCATGTTTCTGTGAAACAGAGAATGTTACAATCTCTGATGTCTCTCTGGAAGGCAATCCTTGCTCGAATGTTGTCTACCTTGTTGTCAAGAGACTGGACATTGGCGAGTAGTATACTCGGGAGCGGTGAGCGATGTGCCTGTCTACGGAGCCTGACCAGAAGACCGCTCCGTCTGCCCCTTCTGCGGCGCCGTTGTTTTGGGTCGCCTACTGGGATCGGATCCATTGTCCTGGGTGGTGGTCTGAACAGAGGATCCACTTCGGGAAAGTCATATTCCTGGTCGTAATCCTGGTTGTAATGTTGGTAAGTTATATCCAATAGTTCTTCCCGGCTGTATGTAATAAGACTTAAGATTTCCTGGGGTAACAATGTAAGATATAATACATAAAAAAACAAAAATACTGCATAGTTTCCTAAGAACGCGAAGCGAGGCGACCATCTCTGTCGGAGCTATCTTAACAGCATGTACTGCATGACAGAGTCATAGACCGTTCCGTCAACATGAAAGAGAGGAGGATGGCATTGGTGTTTCTCTACTCGCACGAACACACTGTTTTAAAATCACCATTGGCCTCATGGTGAAATTCCTGAGAGGTTTCCTTCCTCTCCGGTAACTGAGTTGGAAGGATGCCTGTATCTTTATAGTGACTGGGTGTGTTATCTTTAGGGTCACTATGTTAAACAGCAGAGAAAACCCCCTAAATTATATTTTTTCACCTTGAAATTTGATGACTTTTCCTAGAGTGACCCCAACATTATGAAAAGTGAAACATCGCCTTTGTTCATATTTCCATGAGAGCTGTACACCTCCAGGGTACAAAGATTGTCTTAAGGTCATTTTTGACCCGGCAGTTATAAAATAATTTACACACCACAAAAAAAACACAAAGACACACACACACACACACACAATGAGAAATTAAGAGTATGTGTGCTACTGATTGAACTCAGACAAAACTAAAACTTTCTTGTGCATGTGCAGCATCTCCCTTCCACGACCCCATAGACAAAATAAACAACATTTCAGACAAAATAAACATTTCTTGAAAGCATTGTTTACTAATGGGGAATGCAGTCAGAGGCTATAAAGGTGTTGCAGATGACAATCCCCCCCAGTTCTCTCTTTGCTGAAGCCATGAGTTCACGTTTCAGTGCCCAACAGGCCGTAGGTCTGATTTTTTCAGATGTCCAGGAGGAACAAGAGAACAATGATTTAGAAGAGGAGGATGTATCTGAAGAAGAAGATGGGGAAGAATACAACCCAGAGCACGATGCATCATCTTCAGATGAAGAAGAAATCCCCCAGGCTGAAAGCGAGACATTTTTGTCAAAGAACAGCAAATGAACATGGACCTTGTCACCATATGACAACCAGGGCAGGATGGCAGCACAAAATGTCATAAGGAAGACCCCAGGGCCCACAAGACATGCAGTTGCCCATGCCCAGGTCATCGCCACAACATTCAACATGTTCATCACACCAGCCACACCAGCCACAAATTTGGATAATTTCCGTAAATATGGAGACAACTGGAAAAGGATGGATGAGATTGACCTGCGTGCCTACATAGGGCTGCTAATCTTAGTGCGTGTGTATAGGTCCTGAGGCAAGGCTACATGTGGTGTCTGGGATGCAGTGAGTGGAAGAGCGATTTTCCATGCCACGATGCCACTGAAAGTCTTTCACACTTTCTCATGAATGCTACGATTTGATAACCGTGAGTCAAGACCTGCAAGATGTGTGAGAGACAAACTGGCGACCATAAGAGAGGTCTGGGAGCAGTGGGTGGAGTGTCAACCATACCTCTACAACCCTGGGCCTGAAGTAACAGTGGAAGAGCTACTGGTTCCATTCAGAGTTACATTTTTATTTTCATATCTGTAATGTAAGTGATTTTCATTGTTAATTGTATAATTTATTGATATATCATTGATTTATGTGATTGTTTTCTGTGACACTGATACTAATTACTGATAGTAATCCCTTTTGTCAAAAGTTCGCTGTCCTTTCCGGCAGTATATGCCCAGCAAGCCAGCAAAGTATGGCATCAAGATATGGGTGGCCTGTGACGTACAATCCAGCTACGCTTGGAAGATGCAAGTCTACACAGGGAAGCCGACCATTGGAGGCCCGGTGAATACCAGGGAATGCGGGTTTTCCTTGATGTGACAGACGGACTGAGGGGGCACAATGTCACGTGGAACAATTTCTTCACCTTTTATGAACTCAGCCAGCAGCTCCTGAAGAAGAAGATCACTATGGTTGGCACAATAAGCCTGAGCTCCCCCCTGCAATCCTTGCAACAAGGGGGAGAGAGGCCTTCCTATCAAAGTTTGCCTTCACCCCTTCTCCACCACTCTAGTTTCTCACCTCCCAAAGAGGAACAAGAATGTGGTCCTCCTGAGCACACTGCACAAAACGGCTGAGATCAGTGATCGTGAGGACAGGAAGCCAGCCATCATCCTGGACTAAAACCACAACAAAGGAGGTGTGGACAACCTGAACAAGGTGATTGGAACTTACAGATGCAGGAGGATAACTGCCCGCTGGCCCCTGGTCATCTTCCATAACATCATTGATGTGTCCTCAAATAATTCCTTTGTGATAAGGAACAAGATCAACCCTACCTGGATGCCTGATCAGCGAAACAAGAGGAGGGTATTCCTGGAGCAGCTAGGAAAGGCACTTGTAATCCCACACATTCAAAGAAGGGAGCGCCTCCCCCGCACCGCAGCCTCTGCAGCACTTGTGAAAGCTGTTCAGGGAGCTGAATCTTGTCCTGATCCACCTGAGGCTGCAGCTGGGGCAGGCAAGAGGAGGAGATGCCAATTCTGCCCCCCAAAGAAGGACTGTAAAACAAATACTATGTGCTGCACATGTGAGAAATCTGCAAAGTCCATGCACACACACTTGCATACTGTCCTACATGTGCTAATTAGAGTTGATTGATTTATGTTCTTCACGTTTTTTTGTTGTATCTATTATCTTATTTTATTCTAATTTATTGTTGTTGTGTATACACCTTGTGGGTGGGGGCAATGGTTAAAAAAATGGGAGAAGACTAGTATTTTGTTGTTGAATTCCTCACTGTACAGTATATAAGAATATATCACTGTGTTGACAAAAAGGTTCAAGACTATTATTGTTTCCCTTCAATAAAATGCATTCAAAACTACTTTATGCACATTTCTGCTACTTTTAGGCTATACAAGTGCTATCTCTTGCTAAAAAAATAAATGTTTACATCTATGCAGTACCTATGCAATAATAATAATAATAATCTATGCAATAATAATAATAAACCTCCAGTAAAGAAAACAATTATGACAGGTGTGTTGTAATAAAAACGAGGGGTGTCCACTGATTAAATGCAGTCTTTCTGCATTGTGAAGAGGGAAACCCCAGATATTCACAAAGTTTGTAATGAATGACAGTCACGTTCCTGACCTGTTTTCCCTTGTTTTGTATTTATTTAGTATGGTCAGGGCGTGAGTTGGGTGGGTTGTCTATGTGTGATTTTCTATGTTGGGATTTTGTGTTCGGCCTGGTATGATTCTCAATCAGAGGCAGCTGTCAATCGTTGTCCCTGATTGAGAATCATACTTAGGCAGCCTGGGTTTCACGTGTGTTTTGTGGGTGTTTGTCTACCGTGTTAGTGTTTTCACCACACGGTACTGTTTCGGTTTTCTGCACTTCGTTTATTGTTTTGTATTTCAGTGTTCAGTTTCGGTTTTAATAAATCATCATGAGCACGAACCACTCTGCTTATTGGTCCGATCCTTCTCGCCTCTCCTCGTCCGATGAGGAGGATGACATAGACTATCGTTACAGACAGGTTGTTTCTTAATTCAAAATAGTTTTGGGGTTTAAAATTCAATGAAGCTGCTTTATTTTAGGGGTTTAGTGAAGGTGGGTCATTTTTTACCCTTAGGACAAGGGGAGTATAAAGAATGTTAAGACTACACAAGGGTTAATAACTTCACCATTATCAAAGGGATATTCAATATCTGCTTTTTTATTTGTACCCATATACCAATAGGTGTCCTTCTTTGCAAGGCATTGGAAAACCTCCCTGGTCTTTGTGGTTGAATCTGTTTTTGAAATTCACTGCTCAACTGATTGACCTTAAAGATAATTGTATGTGTGAGGTACAGAGATGAGGTAGTCATTCAAAAGTCATGTTAAACAATGTTATTGCACAAAAAGTGAGTCCATGTAACTTATTATGTGACTTGTTAAGCAAATGTTTACTCATGAACTTATTTAGGCTTGCCATAACAAAATAGTTGAATGCTTATTGACTCAAGACATTTCAGCTTTTCATGTTTAATTAATTTTTATAAACTTGAAAAACATCATTCCACTTTGACATTAGTGGGTTTTGTGTGTAGGCCAGTGACAAAAAAATCTCAATTTTATCCATTTTAAAATCAGGCTAAACACAACACAATTTGGAAAAAGTCAAGGGGTGTGAATACTTTCTGAAGGCACTGTAGCTAGCAATGCTAATGTTAGCTAGCTAAAATGTCAGTACTCTCCCCTCAATCTTAGCTAGCTAGCTAAAGTTATACTGTATCTAAAGTCAATTTGGAGACATCACAACGATGACAAAGGCCTGTCCTGCTAATTATTTGCCTCCTTTTGAAATGTCATCGTGTTTCCAAGCCACAGTAATACACTTTAGACAAAATTTTCCTCAACACCCATTGAGACTGCATTGAGTAGAATGTTCAGCTAGGCATCTGTCCTAAAACTAATGTTCAAAACAATATTGTGACGAAATGTGCAACCCATGAATATAAGGCCACTTGAAATTATTAAGAGTATAAGAGAAATCCATCTTGATGATTCATGATTCATTTTCACTTCATCAAACGACAATAAACTAATGCCAAAAGGTGCTTTCTCAAATTGTTTTCGAAGTGACAGAACATCTGAAAGCATTTCCTTTTCATCAAATGGCTGGTAACACAGACTATCATACCAAAAGCGCTTTCCCAAAGGGTTTTGGATACAGTTCACAAGTGTCTTGAACCCTGATCAACTCTATCTCACAAACTGATATTGATAGAGTTGAACAAGCCTTAGCACTGACCTAATTCCAAAGTTGTGTAGGATTTTCAGCTGAAGCTCCATTGCTTTGATTGTTGCTGCCATCAGGTAGGGCCTGTCCTCTGAAGGTCCTCGCAGCCCCGTTGGTGGACGCGCATGTGCTCAGTGACCCGGTACTGTCTAGAGAAGGTCATGGGACACTGGGGGCAGGAGTAGGGTCTAACACCCAGGTGGGAGCGCATGTGTCTGTTGAGGGAGCCTCGCTGGCTGAAGGCCCTATCACACATAGTGCACTGGTAAGGCTGGACAGAGGCAGATGCAGGCCCACCCACACTCAGTTGACTCCCATTGGAGTCAGGGTACCCTGCCGAGGGATGTTTGGCTGAAATGTCCAGTAAAACGAAATCTGAGGTGCTGGCTTTGACATTTATGCCAAGGCCTTCTCGGAGGTCAGAGTTAGCCATGGCACTATACAGACCATCATCGTCCGAGTCACTGGATTGTACAGGGTGATGTTTTTCCCTTGCAAGATAGTGATAGCGAACTTGTCCTTGATACGTTTCCATTTCGTTGGTATTAGTGTTACTGCCCTTGATATCACATCTGCTCTCGTTTGATGTTACCTCCTCAGATATTTTGGGGTTTAGTGTAGAGTAGCTCGTTGCCTCAGTCCATAGATTTAATCTAGAGGCACTCTGAAAGCATTTTGTTTCGTCGCCCTGGGGACAATATCCACTGGTGATCATTGAACTCCATAAATCCTTTAATTTACCCTTATGGGTGTTTTCTATGGCATTATCAGGGATGTACTCATCAGCATCTGAAATATTTTCAAATTGCCGTGTGGGGTGGCATTTAGAACCTTTCTCTTTGTTTGACTCTAACTGATCTATTGTAGTTACCCCTTCGTTATCACTACCGTTGGAAGTTTTATCTAAGTGAGGACAACTATGAATCCTGGAGTAATGACTTGAAGTATTGAAGTGGGATGTAAATTCCTGATTTGTGGTGTTTTCAGTATCATCTTCCTCACCAATTTCTGAACATACAGCAGTATGTGTCAGGATGGCATTCCCAGAACTTTGTAATACAGATTTTTCATCCAACTCCCTCTGACGCCTTCCTGTGTAATATGCTGCATCCTCTGGGGCAGCCATGGGCAGATCCTGGACATTGGAGCATGCACTGCCAGATAAAATCTTGCTTTGTTTTGGTTGTGACTCATATAAAGCTGCCTCATAATTATCATCCGTTTGTAATCCATAGTGCTTTAAATTGTGTCCATGACCAAGTGTCACCTTTCGTTCACTGACTCCTGCCTCCTTTATGGTCACGTCAGACTCACTGTTCAATTTTCTGCTTTCAGGTCTGGTTTCTGACAATAGAGAAGGCTTTCCAGTTGTGCTGACATGGCATATGACGGGGACGACTTCACAACTTAGAGGGGTTGGTGTGCACTGCGATGGAGAATGTTCATTCTTCTTGTTTTGCTGCTGATCTGAGCATTTCCTCTTTAGATTGGGTTTTATATCTGCTGAAGGAATGAATATAGAAATTAGAAAGAATATATGATTTTAGAAATTAGAACACAATGTGATATTATTCTTACACGATTTAAATAATTAATAGATAGATTATTTGACCTGCAACAGTGCAGTCAGACTCAGATGATGTGTCCAGTGTGCTCCTTCTTATTAAAGCCTTCTGTAGTTCATCCATTTGCAGATAAGTAGCAGCAGAGAGAATAGATTCATCCTGATCTGGTGGGGGTAGTGTCCCAGTGTAGATAAATTCCAAAAGAGACCCCAGAATTTCAGTTGAAGAGGATGGAAACTGCAAGTCCAGCAGTGCACCTTTACTGGGGAGAAGGGAAGCCAAGACGGGACTAGAAGCTGACAGGACATTTTTGTGGGCCAGATAGAGTTTCACCGGGTTCAGATGTTGTCGAATCACACAGTCACAAAATTGCCCCTCCATTCTCTGAAAATTTAGTTTCCTCAGCAGGGCCACAGCATGGGTGCTGACCACTAAAGGATATGTTCTCACCTAGGTAACAGATTAGAACAAGCCATTAAAACAAACTCTTCATGGTGTGGCATGAGTCTTTTTGTTCAATATGTGTGAAGTTTGCACATACTGTGTTGAGCATGTTGAGATCTATAAGCTAACTAGACCATTGCAAATATTATGAGAATGTTATGACAATTTAAAATAGGCTATTGTTCTATGATTTTAGAGGCCTCCTGTCCCAATTCTATGGTGACAATAAAATACTTTTCAGATTTATAGAACTGTTGTTTCATGCACACAACAGGTTGATTTGGTTTTGCATTTATTACATACAAAATAATCTCACAATAAGAAACCAGACAGAATAACAAGAAAGTATAGGCCTGTCAATAGACCTATTATTCCGGCCTGTTATTACAAACTAGGATTTCTGTTGATTCACTCAACAAATCGACCATGAAAATAACAGTAATAGAGTTACTATGATAAAGTTGGCACTAGCTGCAATAGGTCTGGAACACTGGATAAAATTCTGAAACAATAACATTTTCATTCAGTATAGTTTTATATACTAATAAATGGCATATAATAAAATGGAACATCTATAAAACAAGACAAACGTATTGTGTTACTTACATTCATCGTGAACGCACTCTTCTTAAATACGTGCATAGAATCCTTGCAAAAGTGAAAACTAAAGTATCCGTGTATATACTCCGCTGCCGGTGTCTACGTGCGCTTTCATTCGGAAAAGAATCACACGCTTTTGATACTACGAGGCTGACGACGTGACACTCTTCAACAGCTGCTTTTAGGGAGTCCCTGCCATGACGTCAAAGTCTCCATGTCCGGCTATGGTGAGACCCAACCCACATTTCCCCTGCAGTGTCCTCTCTTGTTCCATGCAATGATGTAAACACACATCATTGGTTAACGACCCTGCGCAAGCCCTCAGTGATGCTTTGTTGATAACTCCATAAATGCGGTCTCCTCCTGTCCCCTACCCCACGTGTTCGTCACATCCCCACTGTACACTTACTAAGGTTACACATATCACCGTAGTCCCGTGGGTATGTTTCTTGCGCAATGGAAATACCACCACAGATATAGGTTGCCGCAGCCTCATTCGGAAACAGGGATGATGGTTAAATGTATTATGAAGTATAGGCACTATTTTAAATATAGTACTAAAATAGAACACAACATATACAATAATATCCCCTGTTAAGAAATGACCAGAAACAGTGGAGGCTGGTGTTGAGGCTGTCTTTTTGGAGGACCCAGACTGCACACATTAGCAGCGTTTAGACAGACAGCCCAATTCTGATCTTCTTGATCAGATATTTTCACATCGGATCTTTTTCAGAGGCAATTATGGTCTTTTGACCAATCAGATCAGCTCTGAAAAAGATCCGATGTGAAAATATCTGATGTGATTGGTCAAAAGATCAATTAGTGGTAAAAAATATTAGAAATTGGCTGCCTGTTTAAACGCATCTATTGTACACAATCATATTATGTTCCAGTGACATTTCAGCTATTTTATTTCATCTGAAAAATGGAATATGAAGGAGGATGATGATGTTGATTATTGAGGATGAGTATTATTAATGGTCACAAAACTGTGTAATTGTTATCATTGTCAATATTATGATAGGGACCTTAAGGTCCTACTCCAGTCTCCTTTTCACCTCCTTTATCACCGGATTTACTTAACAAAAGGCACATCTCAATAGGTGGTCCAGGTGTCCTCATGACATGGACTTTCCTCTTTTGTTCTCTATAGCTCCTCTATTGTTCCCCGCAAGCAAGAGAGGAGGATGCCGATGACATCAGAGGACACCATCAGACCAAATCCTTAAATGGCTTTCAGTTGTGTCTGAAAAACACTATTTTGGTCAAAACAAATTTCTATACTTATTCGTGGGATTTTGTTTTTCAACAGGAAAAGTTCCAAAATAGCTGGAGTGCTTCTTTAAGCAGTGGTGGAAAAAGTACCCAAATGTCATACTGTCATACTTGAGTAAAAGTAAAGATACCTTAATAGAAAATAACTAAAGTAAAAGTAATCCAGTCAAATACTATTTGAGTAAAAGCCTAAAAGTATTTGGTTTTAAACATACTTAAGTATCAAAAGTAAATGTAATTGCTAAAATATACTTAAGCAAACCAGACGGCACCATTTTCTTGTTTTTTTAAAATTTACGGATAGCCAGGGGCACACTCCAACACTCAGATATAATTTACAAATGAAGCATGTGTGTTTAGTGAGTCCGCCAGATCAGAGGCAGTAGGGATGACCAGAGATGATCTCTTGATAAGTACATGAATTGGACAATTTTTTTGTTCTGCTAAGCGTTCAAAATGTAACAAGTACTTTTGGGTGCCAGGGAAAATGTATGGAGTAAAAAGTACATTATTTTCTTTAGGAATGAAGGAAAAGTTGTCAAAAATATAAATAGTAAAGTACAGATACCACCAAAAACTGACTTAAGTAGTACTTTAAAGTATTTTACTTTACACTACTATCTTTAAGCCAATGCCTCCTGGGTTGAGTTGCTGAACCCGGGCTCGAGTTCTGGTTGGGGCTCCCCCTGAATTTGCTGCTAGATGCAGGCAAGAGTGTGCAAAGCGGTATTGAATGTCACTGTCTGTCACCTCAAATTTGTCTCTCGACCTGTGTGCACCTACGTTGTAAACTCATAGGATAGGTTGTAGTAACCTCATGGTATAGGGTAAATTTGAGTATCATGTAGTAGCCTAAACCTATCGCTGTTACATTGAGCTGGGTGAATGGAATATGAATGAGAGTCATCCAATATGCTGTAATAAAAATAAGGCCATGCTCATGAATTCTTTTTGTCCTCCCTCATCTTAAACATCACTGACCACCACTGGTAGTAGCAGTAGTAGTAGTAGCGGTAGTAGGTGGTAGTCGTAGCAGTAGTAGGTGGTAGTAGTAGGCCTAGAAGGTGGTAGTAGTAGTAGCATTAGTAGTGTAGGGCTGTATGCCTAATTATTATAATAAAAACTGCCTATTTTATTTGTAGCTTTTCAATAATGTAGTTGAAAATTGTCCAAGGCTCAGAAAACCATCTGGATGTATGCCATGCCCATTGAGCTTGGGCTGCCTGCTCTGGACGGTTGTACCACTTTCAGGGGTGACATGGCAGGGGCTACGTGCGTTTCCATTCAATGGGCACTCCACGCCATACCTCACGTACAGATCAGAGGGAGTCCCCTTGTACAGTCTAGTTCTAGAATAAGCCAGCTGTTCACCTCGTGCCTCGTTGTTCCAAATTTATCCCAGCACCAAGCAGCAGACACTGGTCAAGGCAATATTACACAACTGCCAAGAGCTATTATTACTTTTTTTTCATGACCTGGCTTAATGACCTGGCTTATATGTAGTACAATGTATTATAATATAATGGAAAGTTATGGACTATTTTAATCGCCTATTTGCAATATATTTTCTTTCCCTTTTACATAGATAACCACACTGTTAGCCTAATATTATAGGGGAAAACATATCTTAATGTACATTTTTATGTTTTTTTTATTATTATTATTATTAGGTCTAATTACCCAGTAAGTATGTGTAGCACATTGGAATATAGTTAGAAATCATGGCCCATTTGATGCAGACCTGGGTTCAAATATATGCATATTTATTTAAGTGTTTGTAATTCAAATACTTATTTTCTATGTATTTGAGTATTTTCAAATAATGTGGCTGAATCCAACTACTTCTATTTGAAGTATTTTAAAATAATCTCCTATAAAAAGAGCTACTGTTTGAAACTATTTTCAAACAGCCTACTTGTTTCCAAATACATTTCAAATACCCATAGGGCCAAACAGACCTGGGTACAAATGCATGTTAAAATACTTCTATTTGGAAAAAGGCTTGTCTTACTTCGAAAAGTAGGCTGTTTGAAATGAATTGAAATGCTTAAAAAGTTTTGAACCCAGATCTGAATTGATTAGCCATTTGCAACATATGTTCTCATATTTGACGTTTGCAGTCATTGAGTGCTTTTATATATAAAGAAAATATACATTTTTATTTTTCTGTATTTTTCTTTAGATCGGCTATCATGACCAACTGATTGGAATCGTGTCCATAATATCAGTGTGTTTCTCTGTTGTGGGCCCAGGTAGGCTAGAGAGACGGGCCAGCATTTGCACGATTGCGAAATTGAATCGTCCAACAGTGAGTGAGTGAACTGGCAACTCTCTGTACTCTGACAATAGTGATTGCGCAAAAAAATCCCAACACTAACCATCGCAATGCCAATCTGTATTGACTCCTCTGGCTTTCCGTCATATCCCTAGAATTAGAAAAAGTAGAATAAATATTGTGTACATAATTTCCATAAAACTACCATATGTCAGCACAGATTAGATGAACATTGTTATGAATGGAGTACAAACGCGCATAAAACACCTGTGAAGAAGACACACATATTTTTAAGCTAAAGAACCAACCTAAAGTTCCACATCACGGCGTCTAAGTTGCTCTGTACTGGCTTCCAATGAGAGGGCCGTTCTACCTACTCAATTTCTATGCTTGTAAAAGCTCTAGCGCAACACCACACAGTCGTGTCGTTCCTTTCTGTACGCGTGCCGGTAGGGTTAGCCTGTGTCCACTCTAAGGGAAAACAACCGGGGAAGATGCCATCAAAGATTCTTTTTGAAAACGAAGACATCGGAATGGAAGGTGAAATGGACATTAGTGCGGGCAGTACGACACCCAAAGTAAGTAAAATGGAACACAAATAGCTGGTTGTTAACGCTCGTTAAATAATCGAAACTGTACTATAGCCGCTGGCTAGCGCCGCCATACTGCATGCTAGCTAGTTACATTCTACATCCGCGTGGTAGCTAACGTTATATAATGTCGTCATATTGTTGAAATTATATTGCCATTATGCTAGAGGTAAGTTTTACGGGAAAATACAAGTAACGTTAGAGGTTTAAACAACTGCCAGTCTTTGTAGAAAGTAGCTAGCCATCACCACATGGCATGTTCATTGCTACTAGCGCGTAGCCTCGTGCCCATGACACGTGGTCAGCTGATCCGCAAAACAGAAGGATCAACTTGCCACCATGTACTCTTCTTCGATGAGGTTTAACGGCGGTTGGCATCCAATATGTTGCATTACCGCCACCTACTAGACTGGAGTATAACTCCATTTTACTTGGCTTGAAAAATAAACAAATGCCCTACCATCAAACACTACGCTCTCATAATAACAAATGTAATTAAAATAACACCACCCTACTCCGTTATTTAAATCTATTTAGTCCTACCTCATGCCAACAACCTGAAATTATGTAACAACACTCCTTAACACACCCTGTAACTTATATATCCTAACATCACTTTGTCTTTGTCGGGCAAAGACTCAGCATCAAAACTCAAAAGAACAGACCATGACTTCCTGCTCTCTCTGCTTCGCACCAAATGAGGAGCATCACAAACACCGGGAATCTTCCCCTTCAGTTGGTCAACTTTAACATTTACTGCTACCACAGTAATCACTCCTTTCAATGGCGCCCTTTTCTTGAGCGCAAAACAATTCACATTTCTTGCCCCCATTTGTTTAACACTGAGAGCCTTCTCCCTCTGACCAGCAGAAACAAACAATTATCACAAGACCACTTCTGGTTACCCTCACAATCTCATAGTACCCAACTCTGTTTTCACCCACCCTGAAAGCACAAGTGGATCAGCCAAAAGGCAAAGGTCCACTTTTTCCAAAAACGTCACTCCTACTGTTAGACTCATCTTTATCCTGACCCTCGGTGCAAGCCTCAGGCTCTGAGAACTTCACCACACCTACCACCTCCAATACTTCGCCCTCATTCACTTCCAGTTCTCCTCCTGTCTTCAGCTCATTCAGCTTATACTTTCTTACCATTCTTCTTTAACAAACCATCCCTTTTTCTGCAATTTTTAACTGACTCAAACTCACCCTCTTGCTCCCTCTCTCTTTTAGACCTCCCCTGCCTCTTTTTCCCGTCATTCCTTCTCTGTATTCCAATTATATGTCTCCTTATGATAATACTGCACTTCCCCTGACATATATCTTGTTCTTGCTTTCTCAAGGGATGCCATATAACCAACCGGCTGTCACAATCTCTGTACAATCAACATGAACCCCTCGGGATGTAGCGCTCAACAATGCATCCCACTTATTTTTATTTATTTAACCAAGTAGGCTACTTGAGAACAAGTTCTCATTTACAACTGCGACCTGGAGACCTATAAAGCAGCTGCTTCCGTAGTGAGCAATGATTGACTTCGGCACCTGAAACACTGGATTAGTGACGTTTTCAGAGCTGCATGGTAAAACCCGGCCTCTTGAGCTGCACTGTATTTACTGTAGCCCCTGTAGCCTACTGACCTCCGTTCGCACAGGCAGGAACCCTGACTCTCTGCGAGCCCACCATGTACTCGGGTACAGTCATAGCCTATCAATTTGTGCCACGTACAGCACTTGATGGATGACGTTGCTCGACCTGTCTCCATTCTAACTTGCTGATCAGCAACAATTTATCAATACAATTTTTTTTTAACCCTTTATTTAACTAGGCAAGTCAGTTAAGAACAAATTCTTATTTATAATGACGGCTTACCACGGCCAAACCCGGACGACGCTGGGCCAATTATGCGCCGCCCTGTAGGACTCCCAATCACGGCCGGTTGTGATACAGCCTGGAATCGAACCAGGGTCTGTAGTGGCGCCTCTAGCACTGAGATGCAGTGCCGTAGACCGCTGTGCCACTCGGGTGCCAAATGTATCCATCTGTCTTTCTACTAAGTTCTAGTTCACTCTTATAGAAGAAATATAGCTATACATTGATATAGCTTGCAACTGTTCTGTCCCCTTCAACTTAATGTCTGGTGCCCTGTGCTAATGTCTGGTGCCCTGTGTTTGGTTGGTAGAAAATAAAGGAGAAGAAGACCAAGGAGGGAAAGAAAATCAAGAAACAGAAAACGGTTGTTGAAGAGGAACCTGACTGTGAACCTCCTGCTCCCAAGAAGAAGAAGAAGAAGAAGAAGGAAAAGGAGGACGCAACTAACGGGGGCGCAGAAGTTGATGTTAACGGCAACGCACAAGATGATGTTAACGGCAACGCACAAGAATCACCTTTGAAGGACAACACATTTCATTCCAATGAGGAGTCTGCAGACAATGACAAAGCAACCGAGGTTACTTATATTATATATTGTTTTGATAAAACATGTCGACACTCAGTACTGCATTACAACAGATTGGATTTGTTTTGACATCTGTTTATCAAATACACATTGTTTATTTGAGCTAGTCTTCAGATGGGAATTAATATAATCATTTCATAATCAGACCTTTTGAAACTAGCTAGGTCAACAGAATAAATGTTAATCAGTAATCAACATGGCAAGGCATCTTTTTACCATTTCCCATTCTGCCATTACCAACAGAAGAAGAAAAAGAAGAAGAAAAAGGAAAAAAAGACAGAAGAAAAAGTCATCGTCAACGGAGTGTTTCCTGAGACTCCCAAGCTGATTGCACAAACTAATGGGCATACCGCGGCGACAACTCCAGCACAATCAAGCGAGGACTCCGAAAGTGGAGTAGAAACCGTGAGTCTTTCCAGGGATGTTCTTATTCTTCAGTGAAGTGGTTTGTGGGAAAATCATTTAAAGGACTTTAAGAACATTGTCAGTCTGTTGATTTTTCTATTTTCATGCGTTTAGGAGACACCAGAACAGAAAGAGGGAGCCTTCTCTAACTTCAGAATCTCCCCCAACACCATTAAACTACTTGAAGGTATTTTTTTCTTATTTGTCTATTTTCATTCAACTAAAATGCTTTTTCAGTTGAGTTACCCATCTTTAAACGTGCAGTCTGTTATTTGATATTTGGGCTGCCTACATTTTAATTGTCTCTTTTCCCTCTAGCAAGAGGAATATCTTACCTCTTTGACATCCAAACACAAACCTTCAATTCTGTGTACGAGGGAAAGGATGTGATTGGCCAGGCAAGAACAGGCACTGGGAAAACTTTAGCTTTTGCCATTCCGCTGATCGAGAAACTCCAAAATGACCCAGATGACAAGAAGAGGGGCAGAGCCCCAAAGGTAGGTCTGCTGCAGATACTGCCATCAGATATTCAGCATGTGCTGTTAGTGCTAAGATATTGTCAATTAGCTACATAATGTAGTCTTGGAGAGCATGTATAATCTTTTGACCGAAATACTTAATGTTTGTTTTTTTCTCCATCATTAACCGTGTCCACTTCTATAGATTTTGTGCCTTGCTCCAACCAGAGAATTGGCTATTCAAGTATCCAAGGATTTCAAGGACATGACAAAGAAACTGTCTGTTACATGTTTCTATGGTGGGAGCTCCTACAACCCCCAACGTGAGTTCCATTCCCATTTCTTACTTTTTCAATTTAACATCCTCTAGTTGTGCACAATTTGGCTTGATTGCAAAGTGCCTGTTATTTATTTGTGAAAAGTGACGCTATAAATTGCATATACGGTTAAGTTGATCATATTTGTGGTAAATCATTTTGAACTGTTTTCTCTCAGTTGATGCGATCCGCAGTGGCATCGATATCCTAGTGGGAACTCCAGGTCGTATCAAGGACCATCTACAGAATAACAAACTGGACCTGTCTCAATTGAAGCACGTTGTATTAGATGAAGTGGACCAAATGCTTGATATGGGCTTTGCAGAACAGGTGGAGGAGATACTGTCTGCGTCTTACCAAAAAGGTAATGAGACATTTTCATATGGGATTGATTGATTTAGGCCATATACTGTAGATTTGCCTTGGGTTGGATGGGAGGCCAAAATAGTGTGTCTTAACATTTAGTACGGAATAAATGCACAGAACTGATCCAAGGTTTATTTGTGGGCAGACTCTGAGACCAACCCCCAGACCCTGCTCTTCTCTGCCACATGCCCATCATGGGTGTATGATGTGGCAAAGAGGTACATGAGGCCAACCTATGAGCATGTGGACCTCATTGGCAAAAAGACCCAGAAAACTGCCACCACAGTAGAGGTAAGAAAGAAAGAAAGAAAGAAAACTACCTATCCTTTCAGCAAGTGATGGTTCATTTTGATTGACAATGGTTTCCTTTTTGTTTTTTAAATCTCACACTTCAGATTAATTCAGATGACATTTTTTCATATTTGAAATTGTACATTTTAGAAACCAAATGTATAATTTATTAATACTTCTGTAGAGGAGCATGAAGCCATCTGGTTGCTATTAATGTGGTTTTTTCAGGTGATGAAAATGTCATAATAGTGTCATGGTTCTTAAGAAATGCACAACAAGTTTCTTAAACATCATACTTGCTGAACCAGTTTCTTCTGACTTAAGCTACTTTTAACTCATATTTTTGTATCCTCATACTATTGTAGTTTCTACTTGGCTGTAATCCAGCGATAAAGATCAAGTGTGTCTTACCTGGAAGCACTCTAGTGATCAAAAACACCATTATTTTAGGCACTTCCGCTGCTGACATACAAACCAGTTAACATATAGCATAGCTATTTAGCAGCTTTACCCATATTTAGCCCGTCCCATTTATAATAATTACACATGCGATTTAGCAGATGCTTTTATCGAAAGCGACTTATGCATGCATACATTTGACATTTTCTGTTCATGTCAAACTGGTAAAAGACCACGCAATACTGATTTTTAGCTGTCATTTCAAAATGTTTCTCATTTTGTAATGTGTGGTTCACTCAGGCCTACTAAACATAGTTGTTTTCACAGTGATCAACACTTTGTTAAATGTCCTCTCCGTCTCTTCCTCCCCACCCAGCACCTTGCTATAGCGTGTCACTGGTCCCAGAGGGCTGCAGTCATTGGGGATGTGGTGCAGGTTTACAGCGGGAGCCACGGCCGCACCATCGTTTTCTGTGAGACCAAGAAAGATGCCAACGAGCTGTCAATGAACGCCTCCATAAAGCAGGTACCAGAAACCTGCTGTAGCTTTGTTGATTGTTAGTTTTAATTTTGCTCCACTGTGCACACTGAATTAGTGAGGTAGGACATTGATACAAGGATCAACCTGGAAGGTTTGACATGACGGACGTAAATGACATTGAAAGTCAAGTGCGGTAGTTGACTATTTCTAATGGGTTCATCGGCTTATTCATTCTCGGGTCTGATTGTGTTCAATGTTGCAGAGTTCCCAGTCACTTCATGGGGACATTCCTCAGAAGCAGAGGGAGATCACACTGAAGGGCTTCAGAAGTGGCACCTTCGAGGTCTTAGTGGCCACCAACGTTGCTGCCCGCGGGTTGGACATCCCAGAGGTAGACCTGGTCGTGCAGTGCTCACCCCCAAAGGTAGATGAATACTGTGATAACACCATGTTATATGCTCTTATACATGTGTAGTAACACTGTAATTGATCTAGCAACAACAACAAGGTATTAACGTGAACGCTTCGTTGTCCCTCTACCAGGATGTGGAGTCCTACATTCACCGGTCAGGTCGAACTGGTCGGGCTGGCAGGACTGGCGTCTGCATCTGTTTCTACCAACGCAAAGAAGAAGACCAGCTCCGATATGTAGAGGAGAAAGCATGCATTACATTTAAGCGGGTTGGAGTGCCCACTGCCAATGACATCATCAAATCGTCCAGTAAAGACGCAGTGAGGTTTTTAGACTCTGTGCCTCCCCAAGCCATTGAGTATTTCCGCGTGTCTGCTACCAAACTGATTGAGGAGCGTGGGGCCGTGGAGGCCCTGTCTGCCGCCCTGGCACACATATCAGGAGCCACTGCCTTGGAGCAGAGGTCCCTCCTCAACTCTGACACTGTGAGTGTTTAGACCCTGTTAGCTCAGTCTACATGTTGCAATTGAATAATGAAGGACATGTCAACATGTGTAAATGCCCATAATGGTTTAAAATGCACCTTGAAAGGTTCGAACTTGTATTTAATGTTTGTTATTCAATCCATCCAGGGCTACACCACAATGACAATGAACAGCTCCCAGGAGCTGCAAAACATTGGCTGTGCCTGGCGTGGTCTGAAGGAGCAGCTGGGAGAGGAGATTGACAACATGATCCGGGGGATGACCTTCCTCAAGGGCAAAATGGTACATTTGTCATTCATTGTGCCTCCGGTCAGAAGGGGAAGGGTGATGTCTCTGTTTTCACCTTTGAAATAAAACCATCCTCCTTCACTCTTTTACTATAATAGCAATACTATTGAGGCTCTGTAATTTACTTGCCTGATGTTAAACAAAAATTTGATCAGTGAGCTTTGTTTTTTGCTCTGCAGGGAGTCTGTTTTGATGTTCCGGCTGACAAGGTAAAGGAGTACCAGGTAAGTCGAGAGCAGATACTTTTCCTCTCAGCTGTGACAAATGGACACATGTAAAAGGCTTGGTTTAATGTTATTCAAAGCTGAGAAGAGCAATTATCCAAGACCATTTCTCAAACTGCATTTTCATTGTGGGCATTTTAGAGTATTTCCCCAGCCTTACTGTCAAGCTCTGCCAGAGTGATGCTACTGCCTCAAATTTCACAACACAAGCAATCCATCACTTTTTTTTGTTAAAAACAAAGGCTTCATTAATTAACACCACTATAGATCATGTGGTTAGTAACAGAGTCCCTATTGTCCTTGCGGTGATCACTCCAATTGTCTTCTCAGGATGCCTGGCAGGACGGTAGACGTTGGCAGCTGTCAATCGCCACAGAGCTTCCTGAGCTGGAGGAGAAACCGCGCATGGGTGGTGACCGTGGATATGGACGTTCCTTCGGAGGACAGGGAGGTGACCGTGGATATGGACGTTCCTTCGGAGGACAGGGAGGTGGCCGTGGCTTCAGAAACGGAGGAGGCGGAGGCGGCAACTGGAGAGGTGGAGGCAGTCATAAACGCAGCTTCAGCAGTGCGTTTGATTATTAACCACTGACTTCCCATTCGCTGGACTGTTGACATAGCTGTCTGTCTGTTTCCTGGTTTTTACTGGTGTTTGGTGGACTGACTGTTACCAGCGCGAAATTCTGCAAAATATGTATGACCTGATTTGCAATTATGCATTCAACTATCTGTACTTGGAATAAGCCCATTCATTAGAATGAGATGTTTTCATTAAAGGTGGTCTGAGGAAATAAAAATCTAGATCTTTTTTCACGTACTCTGTTTTTTATCCCCCCCAAAATTCTTCCTTGGACAGTACCAGTCAAACGTTTGGAAACACCTACTCATTCCAGGGGTTTTCTTTATTACTATTTTCTACATTGTAGAATAATATTGAAGACATCAAAACTATGAAATAACACACATGGAATCATGTAGTAACCAAAAAAGTGTTAAACAAATCAAAATACACTGCTCAAAAAAATAAAGGGAACACTTAAACAACACAATGTAACTCCAAGTCAATCACACTTCTGTGAAATCAAACTGTCCACTTAGGAAGCAACACTGATTGACAATAAATTTCACATACTGTTGTGCAAATGGAATAGACAAAAGGTGGAAATTATAGGCAATTAGCAAGACACCCCCAATAAAGGAGTGATTCTGCAGGTGGTGACCACAGACCACTTCTCAGTTCCTATGCTTCCTGGCTGATGTTTTGGTCACTTTTGAATGCTGGCGGTGCTTTCACTCTAGTGGTAGCATGAGACGGAGTCTACAACCCACACAAGTGGCTCAGGTAGTCCAGCTCATCCAGGATGGCACATCAATGCGAGCTGTGGCAAGAAGGTTTGCTGTGTCTGTCAGCGTAGTGTCCAGAGCATGGAGGCGCTACCAGGAGACAGGCCAGTACATCAGGAGACGTGGAGGAGGCCGTAGGAGGGCAACAACCCAGCAGCAGGACCGCTACCTCCGCCTTTGTGCAAGGAGGAGCACTGCCAGAGCCCTGCAAAATGACCTCCAGCAGGCCACAAATGTGCATGTGTCTGCTCAAACGGTCAGAAACAGACTCCATGAGGGTGGTATGAGGGCCCGGCGTCCACAGGTGGGGGTTGTGCTTACAGCCCAGCACCGTGCAGGACGTTTGGCATTTGCCAGAGAACACTAAGATTGGCAAATTCGCCACTGGCGCCCCGTGCTCTTCACAGATGAAAGCAGGTTCACACTGAGCACATGTGACAGACGTGACAGAGTCTGGAGACGCCGTGGAGAACGTTCTGCTGCCTGCAACATCCTCCAGCATGACCGGTTTGGCGGTGGGTCAGTCATGGTGTGGGGTGGCGTTTCTTTGTGGGGCCGCACAGCCCTCCATGTACTCGCCAGAGGTAGCCTGACTGCCATTAGGTACCGAGATGAGATCCTCAGAGCCCTTGTAAGACCATATGCTGACACATGCACATTTGTGGCCTGCTGGAGGTCATTTTGCAGGGCTCTGGCAGTGCTCCTCCTTGCACAAAGGCGGAGGTAGCGGTCCTGCTGCTGGGTTGTTGTCTTCCTACGGCCTCCTCCACGTCTCCTGATGTACTGGCCAGTCTCCTGGTAGCGCCTCCATGCTCTGGACACTACGCTGACAGACACAGCAAACCTTCTTGCCACAGCTCGCATTGATGTGCCATCCTGGATGAGCTGGACTTCCTGAGCCACTTGTGTGGGTTGTAGACTCCGTCTCATGCTACCACTAGAGTGAGAGCACCACCAGCATTCAAAAGTGACCAAAACATCAGCCAGGAAGCATAGGAACTGAGAAGTGGTCTGTGGTCACCACCTGCAGAATCACTCCTTTATTGGGGGTGTCTTGCTAATTGCCTATAATTTCCACCTTTTGTCTATTCCATTTGCACAACAGTATGTGAAATTTATTGTCAATCAGTGTTGCTTCCTAAGTGGACAGTTTGATTTCACAGAAGTGTGATTGACTTTGAGTTACATTGTGTTGTTTAAGTGTTCCCTTTATTTTTTTGAGCAGTGTATATTTCATCTTTGAGATTCTTCGAAGTAGCCACCCTTTGCCTTGATGACAGCTTTGCACACTATTGGCATTCTCTCAACCAGTTTCATGAGGAATGCTTTTCCAACAGTCTTGGGAGTTGCCACATATGCTGAGCACTTGTTGATGTTTTTCCTTCACTCTGTGGTCCAACTCATCCTAAACCATCTCAATCTTAAAGGGCATTTCCTGAGATGCTATGCTAAAATTCTCAATTTAGTTCAATAAAAAGCAAACATTTAAAAGAACTCAGTAATTCTAATCTGAACAAGTAGACTGTAATGTGATGGTGTAGAACTTAATAGTTTTTAATGTGCTGTATGTGTGCTCAGTCCCTTGGTCGCCGTCTTGCAGTCCATCAGAATACAGAATTTTAGAGATCTTGTGCCAGCATGGCTTGGAATGTGGTATATCCTCCTTTTTCAGGGATTTTAGCTTGGCATTCTGTTCGATGCATGTTGCTCCTGCTCGTCTTATAGAAATGGTATTTGCTGTGCACTGTATGTGTAGCAGTCAGTCTCCATGGGATACCCCAAGTAATCCATATTCTCACCTGTAGAGTGGAGGATAAACGTATTAAAAAGGATTTATCACCCAAAATGTGAACCATATCTGTGAGGAAACGACTTGAAAGTTGTCCGCTTGAGGAATGAAGATAGTTTATTGCCAAGTGCCTTACTTACAGTAACTGTCCACCCAGGAGGTGTCTGCTGCCCTCCAGCTTCTGTTGTCATTAGACTGGCTCCAGTGCTCCAAGTGTTTTAGGTGATCAACTATCTGCAGGAGCACATATCACTGTTTTGAAGTTGTAGTTGCATGGAATGTTATAATGTATGTTCATATTATACATAGTAACGAGCTTACACAAATCCCCTCTGAAATCATAGAAACTGCTAGTTTACCTTGAATACAGCCTCTGCTTGCTCATTAGCATCAGAGTTTTCTGTATTGGTACAAATAAGACCAGGCAAAATGTTATCTTTTATAGAAAAAAATACTTAAAACTACTTTTGTTTGAATATTGACACTAGCTTTATAAAGTACCTTCAGAAAGTATTCATACCCCTTGACTTATTCCACATTTTGTTTTAAAGCCTGAATACACATAATACCCCATAATGACAAAGTTAAAGTTTTTGTACATTTATTGAAAATGGAATACAAAAATATCTAATTTAACATAAGTATTCACACCCCTGAGTTAATACATGTTAGAATCACCTTTGGCAGTGATTACAACTGTGATTCTTTCTGGGTAAGTCTAAAAGCTTTGCATACCTGGATTGTACAATATTTGCACATTCTTTTTTTAAATTATTCAAGCTCTGTCGTGTTTGTTGTTGATCATTGTTAGACAGCCATTTTCAAGTCTTGTCATATATTTTCAAGATGATTTTAAGTCAAAACTGTAACTAGGCCACACGGGAACATTCAATGTCGTTTTGGTAAGCAACTTCAGTGTATATTTGGCCTTGTGTTTTACGATATTGTCCTGCTGAAAGTTTAATTTGTCTCCCAGTGTCTGTTGGAAGCAGACTGAACCAGGTTTTCCTCTAGGATTTTGCCTCTACTTAGCTCTATTCTGTTTCTTTTTATCCTAAAAAACTCCCTAGTCCTTCCCGATGACAAGCATACCATGACGCAGCCACCACCATGCTTGAAAATATGAAGAGTGGTACTCAGTGATGTGTTGTTGGATATCCCCCCAAACAACACTTTTTATTCAGGACATAGTTAATTTCTCTAACTGTTTTAAAGTCACCATTGGCCTTATGTTGAAATCCTTGAGCGGTTTCCTTCCTCTCTAACAACTGAGTTAGGAAGGACGCCTGTATATTTCTGGTGACTGGGTGTGTTGATAAACCATCCAAAGTGTAATAACTTCACCATGCTCCAAAGGATATTCAATGTCTGCTTTTTTTATACATTTTTTACCCATCTACCAATAGGTGCCCTTCTTTGCGAGGCATTGGAATACCTCCCTGGTCTTTGTGAAATTCACTGCTCGATTGGGCGTCCTTACAGATAATTGTATGTGTGGGGTACAGAGATGAGGTCGTCATTTAAAAAACAAGTTAAACACTATTATTGCACACAGTGAGTCCGTGTAAATTTTTAAGCACATATTTACGCCTGAACTTATTTAGGCTTGCTATAACAAAGGGGTTGAATATATTGACTCAAGACAGCTTTCCATTTTTTATTAATTTGTAAAAATGTGTAAAACATTATGGGGTATTGTGTGCAGGCCAGTGACACAACATCTCAATATAATCCAATTCAAATTCAGGCTGTAACAACAAAATGTGGAAAAAGTCAAGGGATTGTGAATATTTTCTAGAAGGCAAATTGGCGTTTATTGTCATGAGTCTTGCTCTGTAGGCAGAACTGAGCGATTTCTGCTAGATGGGCCAACTGCAAAGTCAAAATTGGCTGTATTGTAAAAATTCATGAAAACAAAAAAATAGCTTTTTGGTCTTAATTTAAGGTTAGGGTTAGCAGTGTGGTTAGGGTAAAGGGTGTGGTTAGGTTTGAAATCAGATTTTATAACTGGCTGTGCCAGCTAGTTCCCAACGTGTAGTACATGAGTCATGTCAATAAATGCCAACCTGCATATGCAGCTCTTACTATATGCTTCAGGTGTGAAGGAAGACTGGTGAGAGTAGGGCTGTTCTGGTGATCTTTCCTCTTTGTTGTTGTTGGGAGGGTATTTGTCCTCGACATGAAACATAGCAGGGTTGTGACTGGTCTGTCCACCTCTGTACTTCAGGAAAACCTCTATGGAAACGGGGACGGGCTGATGCTTAAACACTAGTTTGAGTTGATATCAAGAGAACCCCAAATGCACTAATCAACACGCCATAAGAGAATGCAGGACGGTGACTTTCTGCCAATACCCTATATAGTGAGTTGTCCCTACCTTCAAACCCATCCAGTGGAGCACAAGAGCGTGCCTCATTTTCTGAGAGGGAGATCGGACTATGTTTTATATCAACTTCTGACTTCTGTGGTCCTAGACAGGAACAAAGAAAGGGACAGGAAACAACACATTATGACTTATTATTATCAGTGAACTATATTCCATCACTGAGATGTATACTCTTGATCATTTAAATCAACTTAATATGATAAACAACCCGTGTTGTGGAGCAGTGAACTACATGTAGTTCGGTGGAGGCAGCTGTGGGGAGAATGACTCATAATAATATCTGGAACGGGAACGGCGCAAGTGGAATGGCATTTAATGCATGGAAATCATGTGTTTGGTGTATCTGATACCATTCCACATATTCCGCTCCAGCCATTACCATGACCCCATCCCCTATTAAGTTGCCACCAACCTCCTGTGATGTAGTTTAACTAGTAGTTGAACTACATTTTGCAGTAGCTTGGTGGAAGTTGAACTAAAGTCTAATCTAGGTAGTGTTTTCAGTAGGTAACTACTTGTTTTGGTGATCGTCAGCACCAACGATGTTAGGATGAAACAGTCAGAGGTCACCAAGCGCAACATAGCTTCAGCATGTAAATCAGCTAGAAAGATGTGTCGGCATAGAGTAATTGTCTCTGGCCCCTTCCCAGTTAGGGGGAGTGATGAGCTCTACAGCAGAGTCTCACAACTCAATCGCTGGTTGAAAACTGTTTTCTGCCCCTCCCAAAAGATAGAATTTGTAGATAATTGGCCCTCTTTCTGGGACTCACCCACAGACAGGACCAAGCCTGGCCTGTTGAGGAGTGACGGACTCCATCCTAGCTGGAGGTGTGCTCTCATTTTATCTACCAACATAGACAGGGCTCTAACTCCCCTAGCTCCACAATGAAATAGGGTGCAGGCCAGGCAGCAGGCTTTTAGCCAGCATGCCTGCTTAGTGGAGTCTGCCACTAGCACAGTCAGTGTAGTTAGCTCAGCTATCCCCATTGAGACCATGTCTGTGCCTCGACCTAGGTTGGGCAAAACTAAACATGGCGGTGTTCGCTTTAGCAATCTCACTAGAATAAAGACCTCCTCCATTCCTGTCATTATTGAAAGAGATCGTGATACCTCACATCTCAAAATAGGGCTACTTAATGTTAGATCCCTCACTTCAAAGGCAGTTATAGTCAATGAACTAATCACTGATCCTAATCTTGATGTGATTGGCCTGACTGAAACATGGCTTAAGCCTGATGAATTTACTGTGTTAAATGAGGCCTCACCTCCTGGTTACACTAGTGACCATATCCCCTGTGCATCCCGCAAAGGCGGAGGTGTTGCTAACATTTACGATAGCAAATTTCAATTTACACCAAAAAAAACTATGTTTTCGTCTTTTGAGCTTCTAGTCATGAAATCTATGCAGCCTACTCAATAACTTTTTATAGCTACTGTTTACAGGCCTGCTGGGCCATATACAGCGTTCCTCACTGAGTTCGCTGAATCCCTATCGGACCTTGTAGTCATAGCAGATAATATTCTAATTTTTGGTGACTTTAATATTCACATGGAGAAGTCCACAGACCCACTCCAAAAGGCTTTCGGAGCCATCATCGACTCAGTGGGTTTTGTCCAACATGTCTCCGGACCTACTCACTGCCACAATCATACTCTGGACCTAGTTTTGTCCCATGGAATAAATGTTGTAGATCTTATTGTTTTTCCTCATAATCCTGGACTATCGGACCACCATTTTATTACGTTTGCAATCACAACAAATAATCTGCTCATCAAAAGTCGTGCTATAAATTCTCAGACAACCCAAAGATTCCTTGATGCTCTTCCAGACTCCCTCTGCCTACCCAAGGACGTCAGAGGACAAAAATCAGTTAACCACCTAACTGAGGAACTCAATTTAACCTTGCGCAATACCCTAGATGCAGTTGCACCCATAAAAACTAAAAACATTTGTCATAAGAAACTAGCTCCCTGGTATACAGAAAATACCCGAGCTCTGAAGCAAGCTTCCAGAAAATTGGAATGGAAATGGCGCCACACCAAACTGGAAGTCTTCCGACTAGCTTGGAAAGACAGTACCGTGCAGTATCGAAGAGCCCTCACTGCTGTTCGATCATCCTACTTTTCCAACTTAATTGAGGAAAATAAGAACAATCAAAATGTATTTTTGATACTGTCGCAAAGCTAACTAAAAAGCAGCATTCACCAAGTGAGGATGGCTTTCACTTCAGCAGTAATAAATTCATGAACTTCTTTGAGGAAAAGATCATGATCATTAGAAAGCAAATTACGGACTCCTCTTTAAATCTGCGTATTCCTCCAAAGCTCAGCTGTCCTGAGTTTGCACAACTCTGCCAGGACCTAGGATCAAGAGAGACACTTAAGTGTTTTAGTACTATATCTCTTGACACAATGATGAAAATAATCATGGCCTCTAAACCTTCAAGCTACATACTGGATCCTATTCCAACTAAACTACTGAAAGAGCTGCTTCATGTGCTTGGCCTTCCTATGTTGAACATAATAAACAGCTCTCTATCCACCGGATGTGTACCAAACTCACAAAAAGTGGCAGTAATAAAGCCTCTCTTGAAAAAGCCAAACCTTGACCCAGAAAATAGAAAAAACTATCGGCCTATATCGAATCTTCCATTCCTCTCAAAAAAATTTGAAAAAAATTCTGCCTTCAGGAAGGCAGCAACTCACTGCCTTCCTGAAGACAAACAATGTATACGAAATGCTTCAGTCTGGTTTTAGACCCCATCATAGCACTGAGACTGCACTTGTGAAGGTGGTAAATGACCTTTTAATGGCGTCAGACCGAGGCTCTGCATCTGTCCTCGTGCTACTAGACCTTAGTGCTGCCTTTGACACCATCGATCACCACATTCTTTTGGAGAGATTGGAAACCCAAATTGGTCTACACGGACAAGTTCTGGCCTGGTTTAGATCTTATCTGTCGGAAAGATATCAGTTTGTCTCTGTGAATGTTTTGTCCTCTGACAAATCAACTGTACATTTCGGTGTTCCTCAAGGTTCCGTTTTAGGACCACTATTGTTTTCACTATATATTTTACCTCTTGGGGATGTCATTCGAAAACATAATGTTAACTTTCACTGCTATGCAGATGACACAGAGCTGTACATTTCAATGAAACATGGTGAAGCCCCAAAATTGCCCTCGCTAGAAGCCTGTGTTTCAGACATAAGGAAGTGGATGGCTGAAAACGTTATACTTTTAAACTCGGACAAAACAGAGATGCTTGTTCTAGGTCCCAAGAAACAAAGAGATCTTCTGTTGAATCTGACAATTAATCTTGATGGTTGTAAAGTCGTCTCAAATAAAACTGTGAAGGACCTCAGCGTTACTCTGGACCCTGATCTCTCTTTTGACGAACATATCAAGACTGTTTCAAGGACAGCTTTTTTCCATCTACGTAACATTGCAAAAATCAGAAATTTTCTGTCCAAAAATGATGCAGAAAAATTAATCCATGCTTTTGTTACTTCTAGGTTAGACTACTGCAATGCTCTACTTTCCGGCTACCCGGATAAAGCACTAAATAAACTTCAGTTAGTGCTAAATACGGCTGCTAGAATCCTGACTAGAACCAAAAAATGTGATCATATTACTCCAGTGCTAGCTTCCCTACACTGGCTTCCTGTTAAGGCAAGGGCTGATTTCAAGGTTTTACTGTTAACCTACAAAGCGTTACATGGGCTTGCTCCTACCTATCTTTCCGAGTTGGTCCTGCCGTACATACCTACACGTACGCTACGGTCACTCTCACCATGTGAGAGACGCAGACTCGGTCTCAACCTTTAAGTCTTTACTGAAGACTTATCTCTTCAGTAGGTCATACGATTGAGTGTAGTCTGGCCCAGGAGTGTGAAGGTGAACGGAAAGGCTCTGGAGCAACGAACCGCCCTTGCTGTCTCTGCCTGGCCGGTTCCCCTCTCTCCACTGGGATTCTCTGCCTCTAACCCTATTACAGGGGCTGAGTCACTGGCTTACTGGTGCTCTTTCATGCCGTCCCTAGGAGGGGTGCGTCACTTGAGTGGGTTGAGTCACTGACGTGATCTTCCTGTCTGGGTTGGCGCCCCCCCTTGGTTTGTGCCGTGGCGGAGATCTTTGTGGGCTATACTCGGCCTTGTCTCAGGATTGTAAGTTTGTGGTTGAAGATATCCCTCTAGTGGTGCGGGGGCTGTGCTTTGGCAAAGTGGGTGGGGTTATATCCTTCCTGTTTGGCCCTGTCCGGGGGTATCATCGGATGGGGCCACAGTGTCTCCTGACCCGTCCTGTCTCAGCCTCCAGTATTTATGCTGCAGTAGTTTATGTGTCGGGGGGCTAGGGTCAGTTTGTTATATCTGGAGTACTTCTCCTGTCTTATCCGGTGTCCTGTGTGAATTTAAGTATGCTCTCTCTAATTCTCTCCTTCTCTCTTTCTTTCTCTCTCTCGGCGGACCTGAGCCCTAGGACCATGCGTCAGGACTACCGGGCATGATGACTCCTTGCTGTCCCCAGTCCACCTGGCCTTGCTGCTGTTCCAGTTTCAACTGTTCTGCCTGCGGCTATGGAACCCTGACCTGTTCACTGTGATTACTATAATTTGACCATGCTGGTCATTTATGAACATTTGAACATCTTGGCCATGTTCTGTTATAATCTCCACCCGGCACAGCCAGAAGAGGACTGGCCACCCCTCATAGCCTGGTTCCTCTCTAGGTTTCTTGCTAGGTTTTGGCCTTTCTAGGGAGTTTTTCCTAGCCACCATGCTTCTACACCTGCATTGTTTGCTGTTTGGGGTTTTAGGCTGGGTTTCTGTACAGCACTTTGATATATCAGCTGATGTAAGAAGGGCTATTCAAATAAATACATTTGAATTTTGCCATGTAGCCGTGCAGCTAACTACCGGAACTGCACACAACTTCTTTTGCAAAAATAAAATATGGGTGAAGTAGGCACGAATTTCATCAGACCTGCCTAATTCTCACTTGAAACATTGTTTTGGGGTTAATAAGCTGAATTAAACATGCTGTTAACCTATGACCGCAAACTGATCTGTTCTTGCATTTTGTAGTCTGTGACATATCCGATTTACATATGATAATTTTTCACGAAGTAGTTTGGATGTAGTGAACTACTTTTTCAAAGTAACTTGAGTAAACTTTTTTAAGTGTAGCTTTAGTGTAGTTTAACTTCTTCCAGTGTGAAGTTATTGGTAGCTTAGTAAACTATATTTTCAGAGTAACTTTCCCAACATTGTAAACAACTTAAAGCATGCATTCTAAAGCTACTCACCTTTTCTTCGTTCGGTACGTTTAACAACAGGCAGCATCATGTAAACCCTGGAGGCATTACTGCCCTTCTTGATGCTCTTGCCCTGTAGCTCTTTCACATCGGGTAGAGTGTTCAGGGCACATCGGAAGTTGGCTTTCCATGTCTTAGGATCAGGCTTGTCTATCCCAGGTTTGTATCTGCCTTGAAACGAAGGGATACAATTAGTTCATCAAAGCAAACCTGTGAACTGTGTCGTTTTACATACAAGCAAGGATGAGGAAGTAGTGTTTTACTTGAGTTTATTTAGTAAATATTTTTGAACTGCATTGTTGGTTAAGGGGTTGTAAGTATGTGGTAAGGTGTGTTACTTGTTGTATTCAGCGCATGTGACAAATTAAATTTGATTTATCCCAAAGGTTCCGAGTACTGACTACTGCACGCTCAAATTGGTCAATTTGTTGCCCTTGTCTGTACAGAAAAAAATAGTAACAATTGATAAAACTATCCATATCCACAACAATTTAATTGCATTTGACCATCCATCTGAACAGTGTTGGGTAGTAGTGAACTACATGTAGTTCAACTAGTAATTGAACTACATTTTGCAGTAGCTGGGTGGTAGTTGAACTGAATTCTAACCTATGTAGTATTTTCAGTAGTTAGTTATATTCTCGCCATGTAGCGGTGTAGCTAACTACTGGAACTACACAGTACTTTTTTCTGCAAAAATAAAATAAAATATGGGTGAAGTAGGCAAGAATTTCCTTTCTTTTTCAGCATCAGGACCGCCTAATTCTCACTTAAAACATAGTATTTTGTGTTGAATTGGCTAAATTAAACATTCTGTTAACGTATGACCCCAAAGTAATTTGCTCTTGCAATTTGTAATCTGTGACATTTCAGTTTACATATGATAATTTTTCACAAAGTAGTTTGGATGTAGTGAACTACTTTTTCTAAGTAACTTCAGTAAACTATTTTTCTTAAGGGTAGCTTTAGTGTAGCTTAACTTCTTCCAGTGTGAAGTTATTGGTAGCTTGGTAAACTATATTTTCAGAGTAGCGTCACAAAAATGTGGTTTGGCTTGTGTGACAACAGTGTTTCCAGGCAAATAGCTTATCAAGGCTTCCCAAGAATCTCTGCTTGAATGACAATGCATCAAAACACTGCTGTTTGGAAATGCTCCAGGTGCTATGGCCATTGAACATGGAAGATGAGAAAAAAGTTAAATCCACAAGGGTCATGCATAGCCGAAGGAAGTAGGGGTGCTGAGGGTGCTGCAGAACCCCCTGAAAGTTCATAATAAAAAATACAAAGATATTATCTTTTGAAAAAAATATTGTTTACCAAAAGTAGTGCACTCTGCCATTACTAGTCCTGTATTAGCGGACCGCTGTAGCCATCTGTAGCGCTGGCAAAAAAATTATCATATTGCAACAACACAAACTGATAAATGTACTGCTGTTATTCTAACTCGCTTTAGAGATGGAACATGTGGGACTTGGGAATACAGTTGAAGTCAGAAGTTTACATACACCTTAGCCAAATGCATTTAAACTCAGTTTTTCACAATTCCTGAAATGTAATCCTAGTAAAAATTCCCTGTTTTAGGTCAGTTAGGATCACCACTTTATTTTAAGAATGTGAAATGTCAGAATAATAGTAGAGAGAATGATTTATTTCCACTTTATTTATTTCACCACATTCCCAGTGAGTCAGAAGTTTACATACACTCAATTCGTATTTGGTAGCATTGCCTATAAATTGTTTAACTTGGGTCAAACGTTTCAGGTAGCCTTCCACAAGCTTCCCACAATAAGTTGGGTGAATTTTGTCCCATTCCTCCTGACAAAGCTGGTGTAACTGAGTCAGGTTTGTAGGCCCCCTTGCTCGCACACACTTTTTCAGTTCTGCCCACAAATCTTCTATAGGATTGAGGTCAGGGCTTTGTGATGGTCATTCCAATACCTTGACTTTGTTTTCCTTAAGCCATTTTGCCACAACTTTGGAAGTATGCTTGGGGTCATTGTCCATTTAGAAGACCCATTTGCTACCAAGCTTTAACTTCCTGACTGATGTCTTGAGACGTTGCTTCAATATATCCACATAATTTTCATCCCTCATGATGCCATCTCTTTTGTGAAGTACACCTGTCCCTCCTGCAGCAAAGCACCCCCACAACATGATGCTGCCACACCTGTGCTTCACGGTTGGGATGGTGTTCTTCGACTTGCAAGCATCCCCCTGTTTCCTCCAAACATAACAATGGTCATTATGGCCAAACAGTTCTATTTTTGTTTCATCAGACCAGATGACAATTCTCCACATTTCTTTGGCCCCATGTGCAGTTTCAAACCGTAGCCTGGCTTTTTTATGGCGGTTTTGGAGCAGTGGCTTCTTCCTTGCTGAGCGGCCTTTCAGGTTATGTCGATATAGGACTCGTTTTACTGTGGATATAGATACTTTTGTACCTGTTTCCTCCAGCATCTTCACAAGGTCATTTGCTGTTGTTCTGGGATTAATTTGCACTTTTCGGATCCAAAGTACGTTCATCTCTAGGAGACAGAACGCGTCTCCTTCCTGAGTGGTATGACGGCTGCATGGTCCCATGGTGTTTATACTTGCATACTATTGTTTGTACAGATGAATGTGGTACCTTCAGGCGTTTGGAATTTGCTCCCAAGGATGAACCAGACTTGTGGAGGTCTAAAAAAAAAAAAAAAATCTGAAGTCTTGGCTTATTTCTTTTGATTTTACCACGATGTCAAACAAAGAGGCACTGAGTTTGAAGGTAGGCCTTGAAATACATCCACAGGTACACCTCCAATTGACTCAAATTATGTCAATTAGCCTATCCGAAGCTTCTAAAGCCATGACATAATTATCTGGAATTTTCCAAACTGTTTAAAGGCACAGTCAACTTAGTGTATGTAAACTTCTGACCCGCTGAAATTGTGATACAGTGAATTATAGGTGAAATAATCTGTCTGTAAATAATTGTTGGAAAAATGTATTGTGTCATGCACAAAGTAGATGTCCTAACCGACTTGCCAAAACTATAGTTTGTTAAACAAGAAATGTGTGGAGTGGTTGAAAAACAAGTTTTAATGACTCCAACCTAAGCGTATGTAAACTTTCGACTTCAACTGTACATAATACCTTCATGCCTTGATGGAAGATAGCTTTGCATTGTGTAATCAGAGAGCTTTGAACATTGGTGTCTGGACTTGCTTCTTACCTGTGTGCATTGCCCAGTTTCGGAACAAAGTGGCGTCCTTGTCTATATTCCAACCATGTCGAGCCGCATGCTTCCAAGGAATCTGGAAAACTTGAGCTGTCTAAAGTTCAAAGCAGAGTAGTCAAAATGGTTTACCGTTCACCTTTTCCCATCTGAACTGTGACAAAAGCAGTATATTCTCAAAAGAACGATGCGATACCCCCATTAGAGAGTGGAATTAACTTCTAATGGCTATGATCAAAATGATGTTTCACTTGAGATCTGATGTCTTTGACACAGGTTGTTGGTGGCACCTTAATTGGGGAGGAAGGGCTCGTGGTAATGGCTGGAGCGGAATAGCTGGAATGGTATGAAATACATTAAACACATGGTTTCCATGTGTTCAATGCAATTCCATTTGCACCGTTCCAGCAATTATTATGAGCCGTCCTCCCCTCAGCAGCCTCCACTGATCTGTGGGGATGGATTTAAACATTTTCTGGTGGGAGCAGTCTTACACGATATCTAACATAATCAATGTTTGTGGCCTAAAAGCTTTTATTTATCAAACTTTAGACCTAAATCCATACAGAGAGTACAATACAGTATGCATACTGAGTACAGTGTAGCCATACTATAAATATATAAGAACAAAAGTATTGACAATCTGGATTATGAAAATATTATTGTAAAATGATTGAAAACATGTGGAACAATATCTCACCTCATCAAGCCAGGTGACACCTGGGTATTTCCCTGACTGTATCTGCTTCTCAAGCCAGGGTCGCAGTCTTAGACGACCTTGTTGCATCTTCTAATGACCCTAGGGTTGCAGTCTGCCTTAGCTCACACCTGACAAATTACACTGCACAAAATGGATGTGTACCTTGTTCAACTACATCAACGTATTGTCCGGGGGGGATTCAGAATTCAGAACTGTGCTTGATTAGTGAGTGTGTGTGATTAGAAAATGAGATGTGAAATTACCCTACATTGTCAGGCGAATGTCAGAAAGATTATAACAAATAGTAATAAATACAGCAGGACATATTTTTTTCTTAAATGATCCCACTCAACTATTTACACAACTGACTCAATTCCGCAATCACCACACTGTTTCGATTTAGAATATGCCTGAATTAGTCCAACTAGAATGCTTTTCAGACATTAAACAGACATTGCTTAATGAGTGGTGTCTATGTTTTGTGATAGCTGTCATCACATATTTGATTATCATTTATCACTCTGCTGTTTAGAAGAATCTTGATAATAGCTACTTCACTTACCAGTGCATGGAATCCTCAAACCTCCTGTGTGCTCGCACTGACAGGTTTACTTAAACCACAGGTGCCCACATTGACAGTTGGCCAGGTTTCCTTAGAAGTACGTAGGAATTTCAAGGGAACTCTACCTTCACTCAGCACCCTTTAAGGCCCCTCCTCCAACTACACAACATACAGAAATGTGACACCCACACACCAAAGAACAAGTTTGTAACGACTTGCAGCATGACATATTTGTCTGAAAGTACTGGTCAGTGGTCAAGTACTGGTCAGTGTTCAAATACTGGTCAGTGGCCAAGATGTGGACCAACAAAGCTTAATTTGAGCATTTCCTTAAAGATAGTTTGAGTACCGCCATAGTCACTTTAACTCTGCCTACATGTACACTACCGGTCACAAGTTTAAGAACACCTACTCATTCAAGGGTTTTTCTTTATTTTTACTATTTTCTACATTGTAGAATTAAAGGTGGTCTGAGGAAATAAAATTCTAGGTCTTCTTTTTTCACGTACTCTGTTTTTAATCCCCCAAAAATTCTTCCTTGGACAGTACCAGTCAAACGTTTGGAAACACCTACTCATTCCAGGGTTTTTCTTTATTACTATTTTCTACATTGTAGAATAATATCGAAGACATCAAAACTATGAAACAACACATATGGAATCATGTAGTAACCAAAAAAGTGTTAAACAAATCAAAATATATTTTATATTTGTGATTCTTCAAATAGCGACCCTTTGCCTTGATGACAGCTTTGCACATGCTTGGCATTCTCTCAACCAGCTTCATGAGGTAGTCACCTGGAATGCATTTCAATTAATAGGTGTGCCTTGTTAAAAGTGAATTTGTGTAATTTCTTTCCATCTTAATGCGTTTAAGCCAATCAGTTGTGTTGTGACAGGTTAGGGGGGGGGGGGGGGGGGGTATACAGAAGATAGCCCTATTTGGTAAAAGACCAATGTCCATATTATGGCAAGAACAGCTCAAATAAGCAAAGAGAAACAACAGTCCATCATTACTTTAAGACATGAAGGTCAGTCAATACGGAACATTTCATGGACTTTGAAAGTTTCTTCAAGTGCAGTTGCAAAAACCATTAAGCACTATGATGAAACTGACTCTCACGAGGACCGCCACAGGAATGGAAGACCCAGAGTTACCTCTGCTGCAGAGGATACGTTCATTAGAGTTACCAGCCTCAGAAATTGCAGCTCAAATAAATGCTTCACAGAGTTAAAGTAACAGGCATCTCAACATCAACTGTTCAGAGGAGACTGTGTGAATCGGGCCTTCATGGTCGAATTGCTGCAAAGAAACAACTACTAAAGGACACCAATAATAAGAAGAGACTTGCTTGGGCCAAGAAACATGAGCAATGTACATTAGACCGGTGGAAATTTGTCCTTTGGTCTGGAGTCCAAATAGGAGATTTTTGTGAGACGCGGTGTGGGTGAACGGATGATCTCCGCATGTGTATTTTCCACCGTGAAGCATGGAGGAGTTGTTATGGTGTCGGGGTGCTTTGCTGGTGACACTGTCAGTGATTTATTTTGAATTCAAGGCACACTTAACCCAAATGGCTACCAGAGCATTCTGCAGCAATACGCCATGGTTTGGGCTTAGTGGGACTATCATTTGTTTTTCAACAGGACAATGACCTAACACACCTCCAGGCTGTGTAAGGGCTATTTTACCAAGAAGCGGAGTGATGGAGTGCTGCATCAGGTGACCTGGCCTCCATAATACCCCGACCTCAAACAAATTGAGATGGTTTGGGATGAGTGGGACCGCAGAGTGAAGGAAAAGCAAGTGCTCAGCATGTGAGAACTCCTTCAAGATTGTTGGAAAAGCATTCCAGGTGAAGCTGTTTTTTTTACATTTATTTAACTAGGTAAGTCAGTTAAGAACAAATTCTTATTTTCAATGACAGCCTAGGAACAGTGTGTGAACTGCTTTGGTCAGAGCAACAGATTTTTAGCTTGTTAACTCAGGGATTTGATCTTGCAACCTTTCAGTTACTAGTCCAACGCTCTAACCACTAGGCTACCTGCTGCCCCAGCCAAGAGTATGCAAAGCTGTCATCAAGGCAAAGGGTAGCTATTTGAAGAATCTCAAATATAAAATATATTTTGATTTGTTTAACACTTTTTTGGTTACTACATGATTCCATATGTGTTATTTCATAGTTTTGATGTCTTCACTATTATTCTACAATGTAGAAAATAGTAAAAATAAAGAAAAACCCTTGAATGAGTAGGTGTTCTGTAACTTTTGACCGGTAGTGTACATATTACCTCAATAATTTTTTTATTTTTTATTTCACCTTTATTTAACCAGGTAGGCTAGTTGAGAACAAGTTCTCATTTGCAACTGCAACCTGGCCAAGATAAAGCATAGCAGTGTGAACAGACAACAACACAGAGTTGCACATGGAGTTAACACTGCTGGTGCCCCCGCACATTGATTCTGTACAAGTACCCCCTGTATATAGCCTCGCTATTGTTATTTTACTGTTGCTCTTTAATTATTTATTACTTTATTTTTTATATTTTACCCATCTATATTTTACTTAAGACTTATTTTTCTTAGAACTGCATTGCTGGTTAAGGGCTTGTAAGTAAGCATTTCACTGTAAAGTCTACACCTGTTGTTTACGGCGCATGTGACAAATACCATTTGATTTGAATTGCATTGAGAAGATAAAAAAAAACATTTTGAGATATAATTTCAGGAAATATCTCCCATGAATGTTGCGTGATAAATATGAATGGATAGTGTGCTATGATATTGAGTCACACTTTATTTGGATAGTCCCATATAGAGGAATTACAGATCAACCGTGCCACGCGACACATCTCCTTCGCATTGAGTTAATAAGGCTGTTTGTTGATTGTGGCCTGTGGAATGTTGTCCCACTCCTCTTCAATAGCTGTGCAAAGTTGCTGGATATTGGAACATACTGTGTTACACGTCAATCCAAAGCATCCCAAACATGCATGGGGCCGTGCATTATCATGCTGAAACAAGAGGTGATGGTGGCGGGTGAATGGCACAATAATGGGCCTCAGGATCTCGTCACGGTATCTCTGTGAATTCAAATTGCCATCGATAAAATGTAATTGTGTTCATTGTCCGTTGCTTATGCCTGCCCATACCATAACTCCACCACCACCATGGGGCATTCTGTTCACAACATTGACATCAGCAAACCGCTCGCTCACACGATGCCATACACGTGGTTTGCAGTTGTGAGGCCGGTTGGACGTACAGCCAGATTCTCTAAAACGACGTTGGAGGTGGCTTATGGACATTCAATTTTCTGGCAACAGCTCTGGTGGACATTCCTGCAGTCAGCATTGCACTCTCCCTCAAAATTTGAGACATCTGATGGCATTGTGTTGTGTAACAAAACTGCAATTTTTTTCGCCAGCACAAGGTGCACCTGTTTAATGATCGTGCTGTTTAAGCATCTTCTTGATATGCCACACCTGTCAGGTGGATGGATTATCTTGGCAATGGAGAAATGCTCAATAACAGGGATGTAAACTATTTTGTGCACAACATTTGTCAGAAATAAGCTTTTTGTGTGTATGGAACATTTCTGGGACCTTTTATTTCAGCTCATGAAACATGGGACCAACACTTTACATGTTGCGTTCATATTTTTGTTCAGTGTAGTTGGACAAAACAGGCATGTTCTAAACCGAAACAGTGTGGTGATTGCAGAATTTAGTCAGTTGTATAAATAGTTGAGTGGGATCATTTAAGAAAAAAAGCTGTCCTGCTGTATTTATTATCTTGGTGTAAACCGCTGTATTTAATTCAATTTGCTATAATCTTTGAGAGATTAGTCCTAGCTAAATTAGTCCTAGTTAAATTGTCAATTAAAAACAGCTTTTGAGATTCCTTTGTGAATCTCATTATTTCTTTATGACCCTAGCTTTCTTTATACGTACCGTGTCCTGGGTTCTATTCATTAGGCATCAGACGAACTGAAACAGGGAGGGAGGGACTACCTGAACTTGTCCAACACTAAACGCTCGTTTTTGTTTTCTGTTGCAAAACGTTTAGCAACGGTATATCCTAATGGACACGACCCTGAGCACACAACTACGGGTCCCCGGTTGAGTCATACTGAACTAACAAACATGGCTTCCACATACAGTCATGAGTGGAGAGCAGTTTGCGACAAATTTAATAATGCTCAAGATCTATCTGAAGTAGAATCAAGAAAAGACCCAGAAAATGACCCTTTTCGATCGAAGTATAAGGCAAGGGAGCTTTTGAGAGAGATTTACTGCTCCTTGAAGAATTTCGATGTCGGTGAAAACGAGAGCGTCAATGATGAAGCCGACCAGCGCCCGACAGAGCAGCCGGTTGACGGAGGAATGGAGGAGGGCTTTGGGAGAGGCCACTGTGGAGATTCCCCAGCCGGATCAAGAGCAGCTAAACTCGGGGCGGTGGAGTATTATCTTGGTGTAAACCACGTGGAAACAGAAGAGCTGTCTGCTGGAGAGGAACATTTAATGAATTGCATGACATTGCTGGAGAAGTGCAGCATATCACCAGAGAACGTGTCTTTGTTCATCCAAGTCAGGGTAATCAAATTAAATTGTATTCATCACATACACAGTTTACAGCCGGTATAAAACGTGCAGCTCCCTCAACAATGCAGTAATAGAGCACCTAGCAATCTTTAATTTAGTCCGCAACTAGCAGTCCATTGCATAATATTTGTATAATTAAATATGCACACACATTGTCTAACTTTAGCTAAAGATAATGAATTAAGTAGCTAGTAAAATTCTGTGAACTGACTTTGCTGTTTGTGTGTCTTTTTTTACAGAATCAACTGGGCATTCTGTGGGCTGGCAGGGATGAAATTGAGAAAGCCCAAGGATTTTTGGAAACTGCAGAAGCAATGTATATTCGGTACATGAAAGAGGTAGCTTGTAACGACACTGTCTAGATGCATAATTTACCTACTTAGCTAGGTTCATTTTGGGAGAAGAGAAAACAGCAGCATCATCATCTTTCATCAGGAAGGCCAGCCGCAGTGCATTCTGGATTATTGTCCTGTCAGACTTAATTCTATGTTTAATAATTGTGACCTTGAAAAGGCTGAAGGAATAATCTATTGTTTTGTTTTATTCACACCATAGGATGGGCAACCCCCAATGGACCTCACCGAGTTCTTTGTGGCAGAGGAAGAAGCATTACCCCAACAGGAGAGGACCAAGAGGTAGGGACATCACTGTTGTGGAGTCTTTCAACAATTTCATAAATAAATGACATTGCTCTTTTTAACTTTTCCCTCTCTTCAAACAGATTTGAAATGGCTTATACCCACACACTGTACTATCTTGCACAAGTGTACAAGAACTTGGAGCAGTATGAGAAAGCTGGGGGCTACTGCCACAGCACTCTGCAGAGACAGCTGAAATTCAACCAATTCATTCCTCTGGAATGGGCCATCAACGCAGCCACGTTATCACAATATTACATCACCAAGGTAAATGATAAACTGTACAAATGTGTTGTCTTCATCAAGATGAATGACTTGTCATGTATTTACAGTCAGTACATGACTTGATTTCTTTAAAATTATATTTGGTATTTTTAATAAGATCCCCATTTCTATTTGTATTATTATGGATCCCATAATAATAATAATAATAATGGTGTGAAAGCAGCAGCTACTCTTCCAGGGGGTCCACATGAAACATGACATAATACAGAACATCAACTATGGATTAATCTCACATATATTTTGTTCTTCCTCCCAGAACCTCTACATGGAGGGCAGGCACTGTCTATCTGCTGCCAGTGTCATAGCAGACCTGGCCGGGGAGGTCCCCTCAGAAGCTGCTGCCCAGGAGAGTAAGTTCTCACTCTGAATTCATATACTCAACCTTGATAGTATATGTTCTTTCTGAAATGTTTGTAAAGTTGCCTTTCATTCAATACTCATTAATACACATCTCAAACCTTTTTCTCTAGGTGAAGCTGAAGCTGAGAAGCGAGACCAACTTAGACAGAAGAGAGCTGAAATAGCCAGGTGTTGGATAAAATACTGTCTTAATTTGTTGCAAGATGCCAAGAAACTTCTCGAGGTAATTTAGATATCTTCAGATCAAATGTAATTCTGTAGATGATTAGCCTATAATTGTGAGACAGTATCTTATTCTTATGTCTACCGGTTTGAGCAGGACAACATTGGAGAGCTAGATATGGATCGTCAAGCAGAGCTGAGAGCAACACGGCTACAGGAGGAGGAGGAGAAAGAGAGGGGAAGGAAGAGTGCTGTTCTGTTTGGTTCCACTGACACCTTTGACTCCATCTGTGGTCTGGAGGAGAAAGTGAGTTGTGTGTTCCCTGTGGACTTTGAGGAAGCCCGCGCCATCTTCCTGGTTGGCCAGACCTACGTAAATCAGGCCAAGGAGTACTTTGAGATGGACGGCCACGTCACAGACCACATCGAGATCCTGCAGGACCACAGCGCTCTCTTCAAGGCCCTGGCTTTCTTTGAGGAGGACATGGAGCGTCGCTGCAAGATGCACAAGCGGCGTGTGGACATGATGGAGCCCATCTGCAAAGACCTGAACGCCCAGTACTACCTGCTCGTCTGCCGCCAGCTGCAGTTTGAGCTGGCTGAGACCTACTACGAGATGATGGATCTCAAGCTGGCCGTGGCCAACAAGCAGGACGACTTGGATGCGCACACGGTCAAGAAGTTTAACCACCTCTGCTCCTCCTCCACCAGGTTCTACCAGATGTTCCTTGACTCCGTCCGCTCGCCAGAGGGCAAATGGCCGGAGAAACTGGAGGATGAGGTGCTGAGGCCGGCACTGGTGGCTAAGTTCCGGGTGGCTCGTCTCCACAGCAGGCTGATCTCGTCCAGCAAAACCGTTCAGCTGGAGAACCTGAACCGCTCCCTGGAGTGCTACAACTTTGTGGTCCAGTACTGCAAGGACAACCCAGAGGCTAAAAGCGCCATTGAGACAGAGCTGGAGCTGAGCGAAGAGATGGTCAGCCTTCTGCCCCTCAAGATCAACCGACTCCAGGCAAATCTGGCCTCCTCTAACGGACTCTAAATGTGTCCTAAACGCTACATGACACACCCCTATCATATATTGCATATGTAATTCTCCTTAACCCCCATCTGCATTTCCTGATGTCACTGTGTAAATTGTTACTCTTGGACCAATTAACCACACCTTTAATATCTTAAAACAATTAGTTATATGCATGATAACACATTCATTGCCTAATTTATTTGTTCTAGCTGATTGAAAATAACTTATGTTGTATGGAATGTAGATATGTAGCTAAAAACAATGTAATGGAAACATGAATTAACTGATGTGATATTTGTTTTAAAGGGATGTTTTTCGGTTTATTTCCAATTGACAACCAAAAATAAACAAAGTGCAAATCACTTTCACTTGTCTCTCAAAAATTATAATTGTGTAAGTAAATTTGAACAATTAAGTTGATTATGACGATCTATGTGTTCTTGTCCAGCAAGTGTCAATTGTGTTTTTAACACAGTATCAAATCGGAACTCTAATACATAGATACAAGCAGATATGTTGCTGCGTCAGAGTAGGGCTTATAAAGAAACTGAAGAGGGCGCTGTTACTCATCAAATGGCTTCTGACATAGAATTGCATGAAATTCTTTTATCAAAAGCAATTTTATCAGACCTTCAAATATGATGATAGATTCATGCAATGCTTTTATTATTAATATCCACAGGCAGAGGATACAGGGCAGAGGTTACAGCGGAAGTTATTTATCTAGCTACTTCACTTTAACTTTACTTCATTGTCAGTACTATACTAATTTGAAATGTAAATATACCCATTGCTCTCAGGCTAGTGCAAGCATAGATGTCTTACCCTATCATAAACCCAAATCTAAGACACTTCCTCCATTGCTTAGGTTTTTGTAACAATTTTAGTTTTTTGAAAAAAAGTGTATATATAAAAGGTATTATGTTGATGTCATGAACTGTCAGTCTTTGTGTCTATAGCTCTGTATATGAATTTTGAATGTTGTTACATTTCCTCAACCCCATCTCTTAGCTTACCAAACAAAGTGGCAGGGCCAGGCTGATGAAATATCAGATTGTGCCTGTAATTGGAAATTACCCTTCCGCTATCTGTATTAGCAGATGTGGCCATGCTTAGTATGAATCACTTAATCTTTTCCTCTGATAAGAAAAAGCATACACACGCCCATCCTCATTTATAAACTAATATATTGTTTTTTAGATAATCAAACCTTCACTCAAGTATGAATGTATAAATGTGTTCATAGCTGAATATAAAAACATCTGATAATCTTAATCTATTACCAAATGATTAGTTCCTCACAGACAAGTTACCAAGAAGAATTTTGTTAAGCAGCGTCTATCTATTGATAAACAGTGTTTTGTATCTCAATCATTGCTCAGTGCTACTAAGGATACAGCAGAAACTTAAATTCATCTTAGTTCCCCTTTGAAAGGTTCCCAAATGTTTGATGATCATGTCCATGAATACTTGTTTTTTATAAAATAAACATTTTATTGTAACATTCATACAAACATAGGAACATAGTAACATTCATACAAACATAGGAACATAGGAACATTGTAACATTCATACTTACATGGGAAAATATATAATAGCTCTGTGACTTAGATGTACATAATTGTACATTTTAGGAGCTGGGAGGATTTAATTACAGACCTATATTGTTTACATTTTAAGAGGCATAAATGTGTCTCTGTGTCAAGATTTATTGCCACTTCAGCTCTGTAAATATACTTTGAATGCAAAACCATCCGGATGGGGCTTTGGTGTTGTTACCATGTGAATTCTCCTGAGCAAGATGCCAACGAGGCTGTGGGAGACATTTAGCTCCACTTGGTGTGACTTGGCTGTAGGATGAAATCTCAACCTGCCAATGGCAGTGTAGTCGCTCTCTTTATAAGCCCAATGAAGAGGAATGATCTTTTCTCCATTTGTGCTAAAGAGAGATGACAGACAAGACAGCTGATGAGCATGCTTGTTATTTTAAAAACATTCAAAATAGTAGCTAATACTTATTTTTATTAAAGCAAAAACATGTTTCCTTGGTAAGGTGGAGAATCGTTCTTTTTGTGCTTAAAAAATGCACATTTGATATAATTTACTCAACAAAAACAGTGTCCACAAAAATAAAATAAACAATAATTCAGTTGAATGATTTGTCCCTGCCCTAGAACAATGTATGATTTAAGGCATTTCATTTACTAGGTCATCAAACACTTCAGTATTTGCTCAGCTAGGGCATTTTACTCTGAATGATATTTGAGAAAGAGACAGTCAGCAAAGAATCTAGATGACCTCATTCACGTCTCAACTTTCTACCCTTCTCTAGAAAATCTTCTGTTTGCATGCATGAGTGATCAACATGGAGTGGTTTTCAGTGGACACAGATTGAGCCTAGTCCTAGACCAAAAATTATTTTCGATGGATATTGTCCATTGAGTTTGCTTTTTAGTCCAGGACTAAGCTTAATCTGTGTCTGGGAAACTGTCTCAATGAGCTAAAACAACAGCATGAGTACAAGTAACAAAAACAGACACTTCACTATCAGTCATAACATGTATAGTGGTATCAGTAAAGTTAGTCCAATCGTTTTTCAGTATAATTTGTTTTCATGGGATACATGGCTGAAGGGTAGACTGTAATGGAGCCTAAAAGCAAAAAGAGGAGATTCCTCAGCACATCAGGATGGGTCTCCAGTGCAATCTTTTATGAAACGGACAGTTTGGCAGAGCCATATGTTTAGACCCATAAGTATGACTGACAGTTGCTCCAACAGGCGACCTAATACAAACAGGTGACTTGCTGCAATGGGGTTATGACAGCAACAGGATCAGGACAAGGTTAGTAAATTGTGAATAAACTCAAGTTTTTCTTGTATGAATTGATCACTTACACTTTGAACTAAAAACTTCTAACATGTTTAAGCCTTCATACTTTTGAAGCCATGTTATTCTTGAGATCAACACATTTCCCCCTTAAGACAAACTGCATAGGCTATGTATGTTCCCCAGGCCAGGCACCTCTATTGCTGGCTGGCTTCAAAAGTATGAAGGCTTAAACATGTTAGAAGTGTTGATCTCAAGAATAACATGGCTGGCTTCAAAAGTATGAAGCCAGTGAAGAAACTGAAGTGTCATTTCCTGAGAAAAGATAAAAGCACCCGATAAACCCACTTCCTGTTCCATCTCACATCTACGACTACGCATTGGCTGAAAAGAAACATTCATACACATGCACGTCACCTTTTCAAAACAAGATTTTAAAGAGACCAATTAACAAGACAGAGATCAATCATCAGAATCTAGAGTACACTGTAAAAAAAATCTATGTTGCCCAACTCAGGATCTTTAAGTAACTAGTTCCACAGACTTTTTGAGTTTACTCAACATTTTGGAGAAGTGTTGGTCCTCTGTAGCTCAGTTGGTAGAGCATGGCACTTGCAACACCAGGATAGTGGGTTCAATTACCAGGACCACCTGTGCAGAAAGAATGATTGTAAGTTGCTTTGGATAAAAGTGTCTGCTAAAGGGCCTATTATTAATAAACATCCATATTTTAAGCATGAAGGACACCATGTTGCTTGCTAATATCGAGATTCAAGATTCAAACCCACAACCTCTGCCTCCCAAACACACATGACCGCTCTCCTGAAGCGTGTTACCCAGTCGCACCGCTGAAAAGGTAGCTATTAGACAATGCAAGTGGAGACACTGCAGGTCTCTGACAAGTAGATTAACTACAATATAGTATAATACAACTTGCCGAAAGGCACACTGGGAAATGTGTTAATAAGACATGTATTTTAAGCCAACACAGTATTTTAAGTTGCAAAGCTCAGCTGACATTGAGCAATACTCTTTCATTAATGTACTTATAATTTCTATTAAGTGCTTACATTGCTTGTCAGATCCATATAATTCTAATATTCTCACTCTTGTGTATTTTGAGTATGGTTTGAAATGCACTTTTCTTCCAAGTTGTGTGGTGTTTTCTAGCAGTAATTTGTTTGGTCGATACCAACCACATCCAAGACAGTGACAGTAACCCCACCTCAACATTTCGCCTGTTACCAATTTTTTTTTAACCTTTATTTAACTAGGCAATTCAGTCAACACATTCTTATTTACAATGACGGCCTACCAAAAGGCCTCCTGCGGGGACAGGGGCCTGGGATTAAAAAAATAAATAATTACAGCATAAATATAGGACAAAACACACACAACAAGAGAGACAACACAACACTACATAAAGAAAGACCTAAGACAACATAGCAAGGCAGCAACACATGACAACACAGCATGGTAGCAACACAACATGGTAGCAGCACAAAACATGGTACAAACATTATTGGGCACAGACAACAGCACAATACACAATACATCACACAAAGCAGCCACAACTGTCAGTAAAAGTGTCCATGATTGAGTCTTTGAATGAAGAGATTGAGATAAAACTGTCCAGTTTGAATGTTTGTTGCAGCTCTTTCCAGTCGCTAGCTGCAGTGAACTGAAAAGAGGAGCGACCCAGGGATGTGTGTGCTATGGGGACCTTTAACAGAATGTGACTGTCAGAACGGGTGTTGTATGTGGAGGATGAGGGCTGCAGTAGATATGTTAGATATATAGTATGCATACAGTCACTTTACCAATACATAGAATTTTCATAATATCTTCAAAATTCTTGAGAAATTAACCAAAGGTAATCAAATGTGAAATACTGCTCATTCATTTGCTGAAAATTCCCTTCAGCAAATTAATGGGGGGGACAATGATAAGCCTTTGGAGAGATGTTATAGCATACCATGTCTCCAAACACAGAGAGACTAAGTGTTTTACGTTTTAGATCTTATTTGTTCATCTAGGACTTCATCTATTGGATTTAGGCTATTTATTGGGCCAACGCTTGATTCAAATTAGGCTATGTGTCATTTTCTATCAATATATGATGGTCTATTGCAGTTTTACAGTGTGACTACCAATTTGTATATCCGTGGAATTTCCAGATTAAGCTACTGTGTTTATCTTTTTTTTGTTGTTACAAACTAAATGCGCTGAACGTAGGCATGCCAGATATGGAAGACAAGAACTTTCCATTGCGGATGTTAAACTTCTTGCTAAAAATTCTGGTTTCAGGAAACAATGACGCATAAATGGGCAGGGTTTAGGGGTATTCAACAGTGCGATTAGGTGTACTTTCAGAATATTCACACACAAAGGTTATTCTTAAAAGCATATATTGTCGTCTCCTCATTACAGCATCGAAAATAATGAAGGGACTACTGAATTCGAAGATCTGTCTGACACTGGCTGTCATCTTCTTTCTCGCAGATAACGGACATGGTAAGTTTTAAAATAAATAGTAGGCTATATCACCTTTTTGCATTAGCCACATATAGGATACTAGAATATTTAACTATTGACAAAAGTAATTAGGGATAGTTAAGGATTTTTAACAATAACATTAAAGTTGAGTAATTCGTATTGATACATTTATCCGCGCGTCTGCTTTCAAGTTGACGTCTTCTGGCACGCTTGACAAAATAGCCTATAGGTTACTGACTATTTTGTTTGAATTGGTCTGTATTTTCTGACAGGAGGACACGTTTTACTACCAGAATAGAGTACGAGTAAGAAAAAGGTTGAGGCCCCACAAGTTAGAACAATTCACATGTTACTCATAACTTTAAGCTGCCATTTATAAAATGGATGGTTGCATAAGTGAAAGTGTAATTTGATCATAGTATTGACATAGTCTATTGTAGGCCGTCATCATACTGTGAAGACATTTTAATGCCTTATAATAATAATAATATAGGCTAAATGTGTAAATGCAGAGTAGCCACTGTGAGTTTGTGTGAATAAGGTATTTCTTTGTTTTCTATTAAAAAATCTAAATAAGTAGGCCTATATCCATTCTGCCCAACAAAAACTAAAGCTGTAGGCTACCTATTTAGTTTGTTAGTTTTTTCTAAAGGGAAAATGTACTCATAGATTGCAAGAACAAGTATACTAGCAAGAAATGGGAAAGTGTCTCACAGTAGGAGTGCTGCTCAGGTCCTCTCACAGTTGGAGTGCTGGTCAGGTCCCCTCAGAGTGGGAGTGCTGGTCAGGTCCTCTCTGTCCATTATAATCTTAAAGGCAAAACTGATCCCAAATCAACACCCCTACTCTGAGACCCCTACGCTTGGTACATACGGACCGAGAATAGTTTAGAGTACATGTTTTGGAAAGTTGTCAAAATATACCCCCAAAACAAGTTGTTTTATACTGTTACATAATTTTTGTTGGGCAGGAAGAATGGTGGCAAGCACACTTGTTCATATCAAAACTCCCAGACTCCTCTTACAGGCTGACTACACCGCTCGCGTCGCAAAATCTATGTTATTCAATTATTGCACCCACACTGCTTGCGCGCACCAACGAGCATCTGTGCTGCCAATAGAAATCAGTTCTATTTCTGACACAGATCGCTCTTCAGAGTTTGTTTTGATATTTTAACCTGCGTGTCGTGATCGCGTTTGGTGTGGGGGGACAAAATACATTTATGCACGATGGCGCACGCGCGCAGCCGGTTTGGGTTCCGTGTTAGGGATGGGGGCTACCTTGACTTGTTCCTAAACCATTCCAAGGCCCTTTGAAGTCTTTTCAGGCCTATTGATTATTCCCGGGCATTATAAATCAGCATCCAGAAACAGATAACTGCCAACATAAAGGAAACACCAATATAAAGTGTGTTAATAGGGCATTGGATCACCACGAGCCATAACAGATTCAATGCATCTTGGCATAGATTCTACAATTGTCTGGAACTCTATTGGTGGGATTTGACACCATTCTTTTATGAGAAATTCCATAATTTGATGTTTTGTTAATGGTGGTGGAAAACGCTATCTCGGGCGCCATTCCAGAATGTATTAATGTTCTGTATTATATCATGTTTAATGTTTTGTGTGGACCCCAGGAAGAGTAGATGCTGCTTTCGCAACAGCTAACAGGGATCCTAATCAAATTCCAATGTTTTAAAGCATATATTTCATATATCATATTCAATAGGAATATTGTTGACAAATGATCCTTTGTCACAAATGAGTTATGTTTATATATTGTCATTCCTTTATGAAACACAGGGACTCCAGCAAAAGGCAGATATATGTGGGTTAAGTGCAGTCCAGACGCCAAGAATACCAACTGTGAGACACAGAGGGGTCCCTGGATGGACTTGCCCGGGCCTCCTGACAGACTCCCTTCAATTGCCGTAAAGGATATGTAAGTATATGTCATCATCACAGATCAATTTGTCAGGAGACCAAGGCTCTATGGGCTAATGAATTTCAGAATTGAACAGACTGTGACAGAATTGTTCAAACTTTAACTTCTTTGCGCCATTGCTTTTGATGAGCGATGTCTCCATAAAGGATTGCAATAACGGACATTGACAAATTGTGTCACAAACCCCGACTTAAGCAATAACATTTCCAAAATCTTTTCAAAAAATCTCTTCACAATTTCCTGTAGGAATGTTACTAATTACAGAATCAGCCTGGTAGGTACGTACTGTGACTTGAATGGCCTCCGATATTCGGTCTTATTCCGAGAGCGATGGTAGCATACAGAAAGAGAGCACTTTGATGACTTGTTATTAGTATAAACTACACACTGTGGGCCTACTCTTTGGTTCTAGATTATCCTGCTGAAAGATCAGTGTTAAAACTACGACCTATTTTAAATGATCTGATTATATATGTGTGATTTCTGCACTCATTATATTACGACAGACAGAAGATAACAATATGCACTCAGCTCTGTTAAACGCTTTGTTCAACGTTTTCACTATTGAGGAAGCTAAACATTTGCTATCACATGGTCTAAGACACCACTTCCCCTCTAGTGGTCAAAATCCTCAGCAAGACATTGTATCAGTTAGAAAAACACTAAGAGCCAAAAGGGTTGGATCTCACAAAACCCTCTTCCTTATACTGTTGTTTGCAGAAAAAGTTATTATTGTTATAAATTCCCTGTTACCATGAAGAAATATAAAAACCTGCCTTATACGACAATAAAGTACAATGGCAAAAAGTCAGGAATACATTGTTTAATTATGGATTTTGTGTATTACACTTGTTAAAAGTACCATGCAAACAGAAGCTTCAGTATTTTAATAAAACCTGTGTAGTAGTGCTGTTATTATGTTAGTAACAACATTGTATTTTATGCAATTACAAAGCATTTCCTAAATAATTACTATGTAACAACATATGAATCCAATATAGTGACTGGAGTAATAAGTGTTTCCTCACAGGTATCAGAGCAACTTTGTAAAGTTTTACAAATTATTCATCTACATGTGGTTATTTTCACATTCACTTTAATGTGCACTATGTAGAAATCTCTTTGCCATTTCCTGGTTGCTAAAATTGTAATAGTTCGCCTCATTTCAGTTTATGTGACAAAACAAGCAGGTATAGTGTAGAGAATCATTGTATACTCTAAACCGCTGTGAAATATATTTTCCATAACCAAAAATATTGTATTTTCAGCTGGTGTACAAAACCGAAAGTAAAAAACACAAAAATGAAACTTAAGAGCGGGAAGCATAGAAAAAATGCACATAAAACATATCTACTGCTTCTTAGACTTGCTTTCAATGAGAATGACAGCTCTATAACACACATTTTTATGTAAATTTGGTCGGGTCGCCCAAAAAGTTACATAATGCTGCTTTAAGTTGATAAAATAAAAGATTGGACACTGTTTCAACAATATATTCTCTGGCAAGAAAGGTTATAGAGTTATCATACACTCAGCCTTTCTTGTTAAACGCTTTGTGACTTCAACTTAATACGATCCAAGGCTCTCAGACAAACAAAGCAGGGAGGATGGGTGTGTAGAGACTCCCAGGCCTGCTCTGTAGTGAAAAATCACAGGAAGAGCTCAGAGGATGTAGACTGTAATGGCTAACGATACTGTGCGTCTGTTTTTCTTCCAGAGTGCCGGAAGAGGCTGGCTCAGAGCCGGAGGAGCAGTCAGACGAGGGTTCTGCCACAGGAATCCTTTTCACTGAGCAGGGCTCTGGCGACCAGTTGGGCAGCACAGATGTGGATGGGATTGACTACCCTGGCTTTGTCTTCCCACCGAAAATGACCATGGATCAGGCTCTGCCTCCTGCTCAGGAATTGAAAGAGGATCACCTGATCCTGTAGCCTGCCAGAATGCTAAATATTGAAATTGTGATGTCAATCCAGTTGTGTAAAATGCATTTTGTAACCTCTCATGATTCCATGAGCACCTTAAAATGGAATTTCCATTTGAATTATTGTATTTTCTGGTCAATGCTATCTGCATCTTGTGAAAGTAGTAGTACCATGCTATTTGACCCAGGTATTGATGCTTGGCTGTGTAAGATTGCATTTAGGTAACTGAAGTGTGGGCAATGTAAGTGGTTATCCCCTTAGAGGGCGAGGTAAACTCCAATAAATATACAGCCATTGTTTGAGTGATGACCTTGAACCTATGGTGAATCATTTCTATCCTGATGGCCCTATTAAGACACTTTATGTTGGTGTTTCCATTATTTTGGCAGTTACCTATATATTGGGTGGTTGAAATTATGCAGAACTTCCTGTTATTTGACCTTGTTTCAATGTTGATAGCAAAATAGTAAGTTTGAACTGTTTTAGCTATAAGCTATTATAAGCCCATTCCTGAAAGATAAGACTCTCTGGAACATGGATGTGCCTTCTGATCCCCTCTATGATGATCACAGGCCGCGCAGGACCAGTTCCATGCTGACCACACTGCCCATGTTACAGGACCAGTTACATGCTGACCACACTGCCCATGTTACAGGACCAGTTACATGCTGACCACACTGCCCATGTTACAGGACCAGTTACATGCTGACCACACTGCCTATGTTGCGTGCGGGATCATTGCAAAATAAATGTACACATACAGTTGAAGCCAGAAGTTTACATACACTTAGGTTGGAGTCATTAAAACTCGTTTTTCAACCACTCCACACATTTCTTGTCAACAAACTATAGTTTTGGCAAGTCGGTTAGGACATCTACTTTGTGCATGACACAAGTAATTTTTCCAACAATTGTTTACAGACAGATTATTTCACATAATTCACTGTATCACAATTCCAGTGGGTCAGAAGTTTACATACACTAAGTTGACTGCCTTTAAACAGCTTGGAAAATTCCTGAAAATTATGTCATGGCTTTAGAAGCTTCTGATAGGCTAATTGACATAATTTGAGTCAATTGGAGGTGTATCTGTGGATGTATTTCAAGGCCTACCTTCAAACCCAGTGCCTCTTTCCTTGACATCATGGGAAACAGGTACAAAAGTATCTATATCCACAGTAAAACGAGTCCTATATCGACATAACCTGAAATGCCGCTCAGCAAGGAAGAAGCCACTGCTCCAAAACCGCCATAAAAAAAGCCAGACTAAGGTTTGCAACTGCACATGGAGACAATGATCGCCATGTCTTTAACCAAAGACTAAAGGAGTGTATGTGTCCACAGGTATGGAAGGAAGCTAAAGTAATTTCACTGCCTAAAAATAGTAAAGCACTGTTTGCTGGCTCTAACAGCCGCCCAATCAGTTTGCTGCCTGTTCTTAGTAAACTGATGGAGAGAATTGTGTTTGACCAAATACAATGCTATTTTTCAGAGAACAAGTTAACTACTGACTTTCAGCACACATATACAGAAAGGCACTCAACTAGTACTGCACTGATTCAGATGACTGATGATTGGTTCAAATAAATGGATAATAAGATGATAGTTGGAGCTTTATTATTAGATTTCAGTGCAGCCTTTGGTGTTAGTGATCATAAATTGTTATTGAAAAAGCTCACTTGCTATAGCTTTGCATCACCCACCATCACATGTTTGGAGAGATATTTATCCAATAGAACCTAGAGAGTGTTCTTCAATGGAAGCTTCTCTGACATCAGCTATGTACAGTGTGGTGTCCTTCAGGGCAGTTGCCTTGGGCTGTTACTCTTCTCTATTTTTACAAATGATTTGCCACTGGTCTTACACGAAGCTAGAATGACTATGTATGCGGATGAGTCCACACTCTCCATGTCATCACCCAAAGCCAGTGAGCTCACTGAAATTCTAAATAAAAAGTTACAGTCAGTATCAGAATGGGTGATTAGTAATACAGTGTTGTATTTGGTTCCAAACATTCTCTAAGATCTAAACCTCAACTGGAGTTGTGCGTAAAGGCTAAACTCCTAGGTATACCACTGGATGGTCAATTATCATGGTCAAGTCATACTGACAAAGTTGTTGTGAAGATGGGGAAGGGTATGTCTGTTATAAAAAGATGTTCTGTGTTGTTTACCACAAATCAACTGCACTCGTTGTTAGGTCTCTGGTCTTGTCCCATCTTGATTACTGTCAGGTAATATGGTCAGGTTCCGCAAAAAAAGACCTAGCTGGTTCAAAACAGTGCAGCACACCTTTCTCTTAACTGCACATACAAACTAATATCAACAACATGCATGCCAGTCTACTTGAGGGTTGACGAGAGATTAACTGCTTCTCGTCTAGTTTTTATGAGAAATATTACTGTTATGAAAATTTCCCATTGTCTGCATAATCAAATAACATAGAGCTCAAACACCCATACATGCCCCACAAGACATCCCACCAGGGGTCTCTTCACAGTCCCCATGTCCAAAACTAATTCACGGCAACAGACAGTATTGTACAGAGCCATGATCGCATTGTCATCTACAATTACTCAAGCAAACAGCAAAATTACTGTCAAAAATATATTAAAACAACATCTCATGGAACAATAGGAACGGAGAAATGACAAACGCATGCACACAGACACACTCTATCACACACAATCTACAAACACAATATTCCAATAGTGTTTGAGCTGTGACATCCACTTGTATTGATCATATCTTCACTATTGCTAGATCTTTGCTCCAAAGCAATATCAGTTCCAATTGGCTGTAGTGACCATAAGATTGTGGCAATAACAAGGAAAGCCAAAGTGCTAAAGGTTGGGCCTAAAGTCATTTATAAGAGATCATACAAAATGTTTTCTTAGGACTCTTTTGTTGAAGAGGTAGTACACATACATTATTGTTTAGTTATAATGTTTGTATATCGTTGTATTTTAAATTTGTGTGACTGTTCTTGTTTATCAGTATATCAGTGTTTTGTTGTGTTTTTTTGTTGTGTTGGCCCCAGGAAGAATAGCTGCTGCTTCGGCAAAAGCTAATGGGGATCCGAGTAAACCAATAAAACCCATTTAATGAAAGTGCAATAGAGAGGGTATGGTGATCCATGCATGTGATGAGTAACCTTGCCTGAGACCTAAAGATGTGTTAGTATGACTGATGGCGTCTAACCCTGGTCACCTGTGCGCCAGACAATGCAACCTTTCAGGTCTCAGACAAGTTAGTCATCATGCGAGCGTGGTCACCAAACCACCTGTGTTACGCTTCACCCCCCTTTGATCTCCTCCTTGAAGAGACCATCCAAGTCACAGGACCAATGCCTAGGCTTTAGCTCAGCAGGCAAACACAGTCTTAACCCAGCCAGTCACATGATACACATCATGACTACCCTTGCCGGAGACTTGAAATTAACATGTCTAACACAAACTCACACATGTCAAACTAACACTTCTTTAGGTTTCAGGCAAGGTTCTCATCGCATTAGCATGGCCCACCAAACCACACTCGTTTGACGAGTAATTTTGCTGGATCTTGAAGACTTGTATTGGTGTAGCAGATGGGGATCTGTGAAACTCAATACTCAGTCTAAAGTGTCGGCCCTTGCTATTGAAGAAAGACCTTTTTAATAGTAAGATGGGTTGGAATGCTTCAGTAGGGCGTTCATGTGTGTTTTCGAGGCAGAAGTCCTGAGTTCAAGTCTCCATTTGAGCTGAATCAGGGGTAAACGGTACTAGCTAAGCAGGCAGCTAACATCCTCTACAATTGTGCCACTGAACTCCAATCTGCAGTTTGCTGGTTCAACCACTGTGGTCACTGTGAAATCAGTTTGGAAGGTGAATGTAGCAGATGGGGTTATGTGAAACTCACTCATCAGCTTGAAGTGTCGTCCCTTGTACATTAGCAGAAGGCCTTTCTCAATAGCGTGATGGGTTGGAATGCTTCAGCAGAGAGGTCATGTGTGTTTTCGAGGCAGAGGTCCTGAGTTTGAGTCTCGGTATGAGCTGAATCAGGCGGAACATTGGTTCGAACCCAGTCAATCTCAAGAGCGAGATTAAATGGGGAGTGGAAAGGCTATCCTTAGAATTATATTCTTATTAGGCCAAATTGCATTTTTTTGTGACACTCCCTTCTAACGTATCCTGCGCGGCATGTGGTCATCATAAAGGAAAACAGAAGGCATATCCATGTTCCAGAGAGTCTTAGCTTTCCAAATTCATAGGACGGAAATTAATTCAACATGTCACATTCCCTTCATAAACCGCTAAAAGCTTCTGTTTACCAGAGATAGAATCAAACGCTATCCGTTCTCCTCTACCTTTCTGGCTGGCAAAATACCAGGATGTTGTCTCTGGTTTTGAATCTGAATTTAGAGAACTGAATTTGAAAACTAAATCTGAATGCATCTGAGAAGTTGAATATATGAAACTTTGATGAACTTGAAATTATAGTTTGTAAACTTGATAGTTTGTAAACTTGATACACAGACAATGAATGCAATATCTACCATATTGAAACTCAATATATAAATACTGAATTTGAATATTCAATTAAATTGACATTTAATTTTAAAGCTGAATGCAATATTAATTCAATTCAATTTTAAAACCAGTTTAATTTATGAATTCAATTATTCAATGTGTGCATTACAAATTAAAAAATATTAAATTCAAATTCAATATCCTAATACAAATTCTAAATTACGGAATTCAAATACAATTTCTGTTTGACCTGAAATTGCTCCATACCTGCCTGCAACTTCAGTGTCAGTGTCACTATGCTGCTGAGGGAATTTCCTCGTGATCTAAATGTTCATATGAGGGTTTAATGGCCAAGACGTTAGTTTCTCCCGTGGGAGACCAGGGTTCAGAACCTCCCGTGACACTTCAACCACACTGTGTCATTTCCTGAACTGGCGATAGTCCATTATCACACCCTCATGTTGAATATTTCCCTGAGCTTCCTCTGTAAAGTTTCTGATGACCTACAAAACCACCAGTTTTGTCATGCTGAGACCAAGGTATATTTTTTAAGATAATCCCTGAATTACTGAAATTACAGAAATACACACATTAAAATACAAATACAAAATGCAAGCAGAAAGAAAACAAAAAAGTTTGAAAATATATTAACCTGTCAAGAGTTGGTTAGCGCACTTGCCTCTCTTTTTCATAATTTTCCAGATGAAAATACAGGATAAAAATAGACTGTATTGTTTCTTATTAAACTGGTTGTTTGGATCCTGGATGCTGATTGGACGAGCAGCGTTCCAAACCGTGCTGTATGTATTGGCCGTCATAGACACAGAGTGAACCGTGCCCAGACAACTTCAGAGCCAGTCGTATTCGCGCATCAATGTCATTATCATGGACATAACCAAGTAAATGCCAATAGAAAAAAAGCACAATCAAACGAAGCTAGGATACTGTCATTCCAGGTTCAATGTTTGAAGTGACTGAGTTAGCTGAAGTTGGCTAGTTAGCTAGCAAGTGACATGAACGTTATCCAGCCTGCATAGCAACAATTTATTTTAGAATGGACGACCAGTCATTTTGAATAGCAACTATAATTCAATGAATGTGTCGCGTGTGATAATGTGAAAGTGATAATGCCCTCGAAGCCGGTGTTTCGTCTCTGGCCAGCAAACCGTGTCAATATATCCTCCAAACACCGGCTTCGAGGGCATTATCACTTTTATACAAGGGGTTACCAACATATTAAAATAATGATTTACATATTTTGATTAAACGTTATTTTGAGGAATTTATTCATACTATTCCATCCTTCCACAAGATATAGTCCCGACACAAATCTAGGGTTTCTACCCAAGCCAGCTGGTTGTGCATTCTATCGGTTCGGTTGCTAAAGATGCGACCCAGTCTTCAGTATTTTTGTTCTGTATCCATGGACGTGACCCAGTCGTTCCTTCTAAATGTTCCATTGCCATACTGACTGGCAACGTTATTTCTTATCCCTTGCTTGCTAGCTAGCCAGCCAACTACGACTAATTTACAGTCACCTCAAAAAGTGCAGCAAGAATAACAGCAAAATGCATTTGCATTTGTTTATGCTGTTTTCTAGTGACATTTATTTGGATACATCCATAACAATGAGCTAATGAGGTGCGATATCGCCTGGCATATAAAATGTGTTCACTCATCAGGACACTGTTCACTCATGACTGCATGGCCAGGCACGACTCCAACACCATCATTAAGTTTGCCTAAGACACAACAGATCACCGACAACTTTGAGACAGCCTATAGGAAGGAGGTCAGAGACCTGGCTGTGTGGTGCCAGGATAACAATCTCTCCCTCAACATCAAGACAAAGGAGATGATTGTGGACTACAGGAAAAGGAGAACCAAGCACGCCCCCATTCTCATCAACAGGGCTGTAGTGGAGCAGGTTGAGAGCTTCAAGTTCCTTGGTGTCCACATCACCAACAAACTATCATGATCCAAACACACCAAGACAGTCGCAAAGAGGGCATGACAAAGCCTATTCCACCTCAGGAGACTGAAAAGATTTGGCATGGGTCCTCAGATCCTCAAAGTTCTACAGCTGCACTATCAAGAGCATCCTGACTGGTTGCATCACTACCTGGTATGGTAACTGCTCAGCCTCCGACTGCAAGGCACTACAGAGGGTAGTGCATACGGCCCAGTACATCACTGGGACCAAGCTTCCTGCCATCCAGGACCTCTATGCCAGGCGGTGTCAGAGGAAGGCCTTAAAAATTGTCAAAGACTCCAGCAACCCTAGTTATAGACTGTTCAATCAATCAAATTGATTTATAAAGCCCTTTTTACATCAGCCGATGTCACAAAGTGCTATACAGAAACCCAGCCTAACACGCCAAACAGCAAGCAATGCAGATGTAAAAGCAATGCAGACTGTTCTCTCTGCTACCGCATGGCAAGTGGTACCGGAGCGCAAAGTCTAGGTCCAAAAGGCTTCTTAACAGCTTCTACCCCCAAGCCATCAGACTCCTGAACAGCTAATCAAATGGCTACCCAGACTATTTGCATTGTCCCCCCTCTTTTACACTGCTGCTACTCTCTGTTTATTATCTATGCACAGTCACTTTAACTCTACCTACATGTACATATTACCTCAATTTCCTTGACTAACCTGTGCCCCCGCACATTGACTCTGTACCGGTACCCCTGTATATAGCCTCGCTACTGTTATTTTACTGCTGCTCTTTAATTGTTATTTACATTTTTTACTTAACACTTATTTTTCTTAACTGCATTGTTGGTTAAGGGCTTGTAAGTAAGCATTTCACTGTAAGGTTGTATTCGGCGCATGTGACAAATAACATTTTATTTTATTTGTTGAGAGGAGCTAGCCAACAACACAGCTAACACAATCACTTCAAACCGAAGCTGGAAAGACTGTGAACTAGCTGCACTTCATTTCGTTGTACTTTTTTCAACTGACATTTCTTTGTCTAGATCCATAAAAATTATGCCAGCTGATACATGATTTCGACTGGCTGAGAAATGCTGTCTGTCTGTCTTGTCCCGACATGTTCATTACTATGGGACAGCTGGAGATTGAAACAATGTTGCAAATGTCGGGGAGACAGACACCAAGGTTTATACAAATCTCCGCTGTTGAAAACCAAATGTTAGTCTAAAATAAATGTGAGATAATGTCTAGATGCTTTTTATAATGGAGATCAAGTTTATAAATTGTTTGGCTGGGTTGATGAGACAGTGGATTGCGCAGTCAGATGGAACAGAGTAAATAGGCATTTTAATGGCATAGATTTAGACGGTGGTAATTTGTGGAATAGACACTGGATGGAATGCGGTTTTAACCAATCAGAGTTCAGGATTAGGCCCACCCGTTGTATAAAGCAACATGACCAAAATACCTAACAACCAGATTTTTGTCTGGACTAGCTATATCTTCTGGTGGAAGAATTCAGTTGTATTAATTGGCTTGTCAAAATAACGTTTTAATGAAAATATGTAATTTTTTAAAAAAAAGAAAGAAATAAGGTTTGTGCCTTTAATGGTGCAACACTACTCGGCCTATTCATATGACTTTCGGTCACATGATAGATCACGGGATTTTAGAGTGTGATATTTGCAACAAGATGATTTATATTCCAGATTTTTAGGACAAAATAAAAGTCTACTGAGGGTGTGTGCGTAAATTCACTCTGGAGTGCCAGATTGCACTCTGGGCTTTCGTAAATTCAGAGCGTTTTGCGCTCGGAGCGCTCAGAACGCACACTGGACGCTCTGGCCAAGGACTAGGGTTGATCCGAGCGTTCTGACCTCACAACAGCAGTCAAGTACCCAAGCTAACTGGCTAAAGTTGGCTAGCTTGCGAGCTACTTCAAGACACAAATGAGAGAACACCTCACCTTTTTACTCAGCCTAGCAGAGTTGGTTAGGCTGTTTTCATGTTATCTATCATTGGTGACCAGTGGTGACCTGTTATTCAGGGGTAAAATAAATACAATTGTTGCCTGTTTTGCATGTTATTTTGAGCCTAGTGGTTAGAGCATTGGGCTAGTAACTGAAAGGTTGCTAGATCGAATCCTTGAGCGGACAAGGTAAAAATCTGTCGTTCTGCCCCTGAATAAGGCACTGTTCCTAAGCCATCATTGTAAATAAGAATTTGTTCTTAACTGACTTGCCTAGTTAAATAAAGGTTAAAGAAAAAAAATATTTATACGTGTCACATATCAGTTTGCAAACAATGTAAGAACAATTATTGAGTTAATGAAGCCTCATACAAACATTGTCTCTTTTGTGCTTTCTTGAGTAAGGCAGCTCCAAAACACAGGTGTTTCAGCCTAGATCAGTGCTTTCTGTAGTGGTGAGGCAGCCAGCAGAAAATACAGAGCGTAGGCATTGGTCATCTTCTCTAGTTGCGCTGTGATTGGCTCAGTGTTCTGTCACTCATGGGGACACTATGTCACTGCAGAATCTACAGGGAGAGCTAGGCAGTTCAAGCACCCTTGCGTGCTGCCTTAGATTTACATTAGAAGTGCCCATCCAAAATGGCTCAAGGTCATTGGCCACAGATAAAATGACGTCAAATCTACCGTAGCTTTGATTGGACTGTAGCTTTGATTGGATCTTAGCTAGGAAGCTGACAAGCAGTCACCATCATGAATCATGTCGACAATCTACTTGCAAATCCTTTTCAATCCCTGTCATATGAAGAGAAATTATAGATAAAACGTATCGGTGCTCATCGGCCATTGGACATAAACATTACACAATAACTTGGAAATCGCATATTCAACAATCCTCTTTCTAGAGCTCCGACCTTGAGATCACTGACGTCATGATTCGACCTTGTTTTTTTTACGAGTTCCCAGTTGTCTTGAAAGCACCATAAATCCAGAGAATTCCAGACTTTGATGACAAAGTCTCATGACAATGCTACTGTATTCTGCTGCATAATTGATGTAATATGCCAGGGAGATGTGTATACTGTAGCTAAGAAAGTAATACAAGTGTATGTTGTGTAGTAAGCTGTTAGTAGCCCATGTGCCTTCCCCTAATAATTTGGTCCCTTTCCTACTCATAACTTAGCCTACTGTTCTGACTTGGTGGTGCACATGTAGCCTATAGCCTGTTTTAGAGAAATGTCATGATCTAATATTGTAAGAACTTACATTGTCTGCTTTTATGCCCCCTTTATTTATCCTACGATTCTGACTTGCTGTACAGGGAGAATACTGTAAAAACAGCCCATGTTCTGAATTCTGTCACTTTACATTTCAAAAGTGCTGAACAAATAGTTATATTGACTACATCCGTCTTATCTCGCTCATTAATTCCTTAATTGAAATGATGGATTGCCTCTTATGCCATATTTGTACATCTCAATTGTCAGTAGAACCCACATTAGTTTAAGCAATTCAGCCATATCAGCTATGTTTTTTAAGAAGGCAGTAATAAATAAGGCTGAATTAACTGTTTTGCTGCCATCAAGTCTCCGCTGATAGCCAGGTGTAGCGGGGGTAAGGATTCACTCCATTATGCTGAAAAGAAAGCTCTGCTGTTGGTCTTAACATTTTGTGGGCACTGTTTGTCAACGTTATAGTGCAATTAATGTATTGTTTAGTGTTGTATTGCGTAGTGGCTTTGCTGGCACTGAGATTTACATGCTAAAATCGCCACTGTTGGTGACTAACTGTGCTGCTGGCAACAATTGAATTGCGTTTTGTTGCCGAAGTTTACTGACACTGGTCATATTAAAAGGGTGTTGTGGGTTAGTAAATTCATCAGTTATTCTGCGCTCAGGCACACTCAAACGAGAGTGCTCTGAAATTGGAGTGGATAACCAGAGTGAATTTATGAATGCACCCCAAGTAACGCTGGCTTGATACAAAGTGCTGCTATATCAAAGTCAAAAGATATTACATATAAACTGCCTCTTCTAAAGAAAGTTACTGTAGACAATAGAGATTTTGCCAAAACCTTCAGAAAAGTACTCAATCATCTGCAAACAGTGAATGTGAAAATTTGCAGCAGCAGTGGCTTAAAAAAAATTACATCGCTAGACGTTGGACTTTTATTTTGAAATGTATGTGTTGCCATTGCTTCTGTATTCACAGATATACTGCTTCTCTGTTTTGTGTTTCACCACAGGAATTAGCAACACGGAGGCTAGCTAGCTGTCACAGCAGTTTAAACAGCTGAAATGGTGAGTTCAAAATGAAAGAAGTAGCAACACATACATAAAGAGATGTGCTGAAGGTATTGTCATCCTCTGACCATTTGTTTCGTTTTTTTTCTAATTCGTTTGCTAGCTTGGCTAACGACTAGCTAGCCTAGCATAACGACGTTAGGTTCGGTATCAACACAGACAGGGGTCGGAGGCCCACTGTGTTCTTCCAACTGTAGCTAGATAGCTAACACGTTTTAGTTGGCGTCAATTGGCTAATGTAGCAGTTATATAATTTCCCACTTTGTGGTGATTATCGATGAAAGCTACGCAAAATTCCTGGATGTCACGAGAAATTGTATTTTTCGATGAGGTTTAATTGCGGTTGTATTACCGCCACCAACTAGACTGGAGTATAACTCAATTATACTTTGTAATTCTACACAAGTTAAAACCCTATTCCACTATTTAACCCCATATTGTCCTGCACTATGCCAATGTCTTGGGAGGACGGGACGCCACCACTCAGCCCACCCTGTAACTCTTCTGAAGTAAAATCTAGTACACCCAAGTACTTCTCTGCAGCTGTGTAACGGATGTGAAATGGCTAGCTAGTTAGCGGGTACGCGCTAGTAGCGTTTCAATCAGTTACGTCACTTACTCTGAAACCTATTAGTAGTGTTGCCCCTTGCTCTGCAAGGGCCGCGGCTTTTGTGGAGCGATGGGTAACGACGCTTCGTGGGTGTCAGTTGTTGATGTGTGCAGAGGGTCCCTGGTTCGCGCCCGTGTCGGGGCGAGGGGAGGTACTAAAGTTATACTGTTACATTGGTGCCGTGACCCGGATCACTGGTTGCTGCGGAAAAGGAGGAGGTTGAAAGGGGGGTGAGTGTAACGGATGTGAAATGGCTAGCTAGTTAGCGGGTACGCGCTAGTAGCGTTTCAATCAGTTACGTCACTTGCTCTGAAACCTATTAGTAGTGTTGCTCCTTGCTCTGCAAGGGCCGCGGCTTTTGTGGAGCGATGGGTAACGATGCTTCGTGGGCGACCGTTGTTGATGTGTGCAGAAGGTCCCTGGTTCGCGCCCGTGTCGGGGCGAGGGGACGTACTAAAGTTATACTGTTACATTGTATGTAATGTATGTAATGTAACAGTATAACTTTAGTACGTCCCCTCGCCCCGACACGGGCGCGAACCAGGGACCCTCTGCACACATCAACAACTGACACCCACGAAGCGTCGTTACCCATCGCTCCACAAAAGCCGCGGCCCTTGCAGAGCAAGGAGCAACACTACTAATAGGTTTCAGAGCAAGTGACGTAACTGATTGAAACGCTACTAGCGCGTACCCGCTAACTAGCTAGCCATTTCACATCCGTTACAGCTGCATCTATTTTCTGTGACTTTACGTCCCATCTCTGCGGTACAGTTGATAACCATTGCTATGAACGCTAAGAAGCCAACTTTACTGAAGCATATATCACTCGTTGGCCTATCCCTTTGTGCTGGCACAAATCTAACTGAACAAAAATATAAATGCAACATGTAAAGTGTTGGTCTCATGTTTCATGAGCTGAAATTAAAGATCCCAGAAATGTTCCATACGCACAAAACGCATATTTCTCTCAAATTTGTGCACAAATTTGTTTACATTCCTGTTGGTGAGGATTTCTCATTTGCCAAGATAATCCATCCACCTGAAAGGTGTGGCATATCAAGATGCTGATTAAACAGCATGATCATTACATAGGTGTGCCTTGTTTTGGGGACAAAAGGACACTCTAAAATCAATTTTCTCACGTTTTGAGAGAGCATGCAATTGTCATGCTGACTACAAGAATGTCCACCAGAGCTGTTGCCAGATAATTTAATGCTCATCTCTCTACCATAAACTGCCTCCAATGTTTTAGAGAATTTGGCCGTATGTCCAACTGGCCTTACAACAGCAGACCACATGTAACCACGCCAGCCCAGGACCTCCACATCCGGCCTTTTCATCTGCGGGATCGTTAAAAACTGGGTTTGCACACCCAAAGAATTTCTGCACAAACTGTCAGAAATCGTCTCGGGGAAGCTCATCTGCATGCTCGTCCTCACCAGGATCGTGACTTGACTTGACTGGAGTTCGGCGTCGTAACCGACTCCAGTAGGCAAATGGTAACCTTTGATGGCCACTAGCACGCTGGTGAAGTGTGCTCCTTACAGATGAATCCCAGGTTTCAACTGTACCGGGCAGATGGCAGACAAATCAAATCAAATTGTATTTGTCACATGCACCGAATACAACAGGTACCTTACTGTGAAATGCTTACTTACAAGCCCGTAACCAACAATGCAGTTTTAAGAAAATATTTACAAAATTAAGTTTAAAAAAAAGTAACACAAAAACAATGAGGCTATATACAGGTTAGTCGATCATTTGTATATGTAGGCAGGTGTAAAATGACTATGCATAGATAATAAACAGCGAGTAGCAGCAGTATAAAAACAAAGGGGGGAGGGTGTCAATGCAATAGTCTGGGTTGCCATTTGATTAATTGTTCAGCAGTTTTATGGCTTGGTGGTAGAAGCTGTTAAGGAGCCTTTTGGACCTAGGCTTAGCGCTCCGGTACCGATTGCCGTGCAGTAGCAGAGAGAACAGTCTATTACTTGGGTGACTGGAGTCTTTGACAATAGGTCCTGGATGGCAGGAAGCTTTGCCCCAGTGATGTACTAGGCTGTACGCACTACCTTCTGTAGCGCCTTACGGTCGGATGCCGAGCAGTTGCCATACCGGGCGGTGATGCAACCAGTGAGGATGCTCTCAACTGTGCAGCTGTATAACTTTTTGAGGATCTGGGGACCCATGTCAGATGTTTTGGTGTGACTTTCTTGGTATGTTTGAACCTCGAAAGTTTGTTGGTGATGTGGACACCAAGGAACTTGAAACTCTCGACCCGCTCCACTACAGCCCCGTCGATTTGAATGGGGGCGGGTTCGGCCCTCCTTTTCCTGTAGTTCACGATAATCTCCTTTGTCTTGCTCATGTTGAGGGAGAGGTGGTTGTCCTGGCAGTGTTCTGACCTCCTCCCTATAGGCTGTTTCATTGTTGTCGGTGATCAGGCCTACCACCATTGTGTCGTCAGCAAACTTAATGATGGTGTTGGAGTTGTGTTTTACCATACAGTCGTGGGTGAACAGGGATTACAGGAGGGGACTAAGCACACACCCCTGAAGGGCCCCCGTGTTGAGGATCAGCGTGGCAGATGTGTTGTTGCCTACCCTTACCACCTGGGGGCGGCCCGTCAGGAAGTCCAGGATCCAGTTGCAGAGGGAGGTGTTTAGTCTCAGAGTCTTTAGCTTAGTGATGATCTTTATGGGCACTATGGTGTTGAATGCTGAGCTGCAGTCAATGAACAGCATTCTCACATAGGTGTTCCTTTTGTCCAGGTGGGAAAGGGCAGTGTGGAGTGCGATTGAGATTGCGTCATCTGTGGATCTGTTTGGGCGGTATGCGAATTGGAGTGGATCTAGGGTTTCCGGGATGATGGTGTTGATGAGCCATGACCAGCCTTTCAAAGCACTTCATGGCTACCGACGTGAGTGCTACAGGGTGGTAGTCATTAAGGCAGGTTACCTTCACTTTCTTGGGCACAGGGACTATGGTGGTCTGCTTGAAACATGTTGGTATTACAGACTCGGTCAGGGAGAGGTTGAAAATGTCAGTGAAGACTCTTACCAGTTTCTTCACAGCGTGTATAGCGTCGTGTGGGCGAGCTGTTTGCTGATGTCAACTTTGAACATAGGTCCCCATGGTGGGGTTATGGTATGGGAAGGCATAAGCTACGGACAACTAACATATCCATTTTATCGTCTGCAATTTGAATACACAGAGATAGCGTGATGAAATCCTGAGGCCCATTGTCTTGCCATTCATCCACCGCTATCACCTCATGTTTCAGCGGGATAATGCACGGCCCCATGTCGCAAGGATCTGTTCACAATTCCTGGAAGCTGAAAATGTCCCAGTTCTTCCATGGCCTGCATACTCACTACCAGACATGCAGTGCATTCGGCAAATGTATTCAGACACCTTTTACCACATTTTGTTACGTTACAGCCTTATTCTAAAATGCATTAAAGAAAACATTTTCCTCAATCTACACACACTACCCCATAATGACAAAGTGAAAACAAGTTTTAGAAATGACCTTATTTACATAAGTATTCAGACCCTTTGCTATGAGACTTGAAATTGAGCTCAGGTGCATCCTGTTTCCATTGATCATCCTTGAGATGTTTCTACAAATGAGTCCACCAGTGGTAAATTCAATTGATTGGACATGATTTGGTAAGGCACACACCTGTTTATATAAGGTCCCACAGTAGACGGTGCATGTCAGAACAAAAACCAGGTCGAAGGAATTGTCCGTAGAGCTCCGAGACAGGATTGTGTCAAGGCATAGATCTGGGGAAGGGTACTAAAAAATTGAAGGTCCCCAAGAACAAAATGGCCTCCTCCATTTTTAAATGGAAGAAGTTTGGAACCACCTAGACTCCAGCTAGAGCTGGCCGCACGGCCAAACTGAGCAATCGGGGGAGAAGGGCCTTGGTCAGGGAGGTGACCAAGAACCCGATGGTCACTCTGACAAAGCTTCAGGGTTCCTCTGTGAAGATGGGAGAATCTTCCAGAAGGACAACCATCTCTGCAGCACTCTACCAATCAGGCCTTTATGGTAGTGGCCAGACGGAAGCCACTCCTCAGTCAAAGTCACATGACCGCCCGCTTGGAGTTTACCAAAAGGAACCTAAAGGACTCTCAGACCATGAGGAACTAGATTCTCTGGTCTGAAGAAACCAAGATTGAACTCTGGCCTGGATGCCAAGCGTCACGTCTGGAAGAAACCTGGCACCATCCCTACGGTGAAGCATGGTGGTCATGCTGTGGGGATGTTTTTCAGCGGCAGGGGCTGGGAGACTAGTCAGGATCGAGGGAAAGATGAACAGAGCAAAGTACAGAGAGATCATTGATGAAACCTGCTCCAGAGCGCACAGGACATCAGACTGGTTCACCTTCCAAAAGGGCAACGACCCTAAACACAAAGCCAATACAAAGCAGGAGTGGCTTCGGGACAAGTCTCTGAATGACCTTGAGTCGCCCAGCAAGAGCCCGGACTTGAACCCAATTGAACATCTCTGGAGAGACCTGGAAATAGCTGTGCAGTGACACTCCCCATCCAACCTGACGGAGCTTGAGAGGCTCTGCAGAGAAGAATGGGAGGAACTCCCAAAATACAGGTGTGCCAAGGTTTTAGCGTCATACCCAAGACTCGGCTGTAATCGCTGCCAAAGGTGCTTAAACAAAGTACTGAATAAAGGGTCTGATTACTTATGTAAATGTATTGTTTCTAAATTTGTATTATTAATAAATGTACTAACATTTCTAAAACCAGTTTTTGCTTTGTCATTATGTGTAGATTGATGAGGGAGAAAACAATTTAATAAATGTTATAATAAGGCTGTAATGTAACAAAATGTGAAAAAAGTCCAGAGGACTGAATACTTTCTGAATGCACTGCACCCATTGAGCAGTTTGGGATGCTCTAGATTGACGTTTATGACAGTGTGTTCCAGTTCCCTCCAATATCCAGCAACTTTGCACAGCCATTGAAGAGGTGTGGGACAACATTCCCCAAGCCACAATCAACAGCCTGATCAACTCCATGCGAAGGAAATGTGTTGCGCTGCATGAGGCAAATGCTAGTTACATGAAATACCTTTAAAAAAAAAAAAAGCATATCTCTATTCCTAATTGTGAAATCCATAGATTTAGGGCCTAATTTATTTATTTCATCAATTGACTAATTTCCTTACAGTTCATATCTTTGAAATTGTTGCATTAACTTTTGTTCAGTGTACGCACAGGGATCATGGCCACGAAACTACACATCCCTCTGTTCCTTGCCCTGCTGATACAAATCTCAAAAAGAACAGACTGTGTTACCTCTTTCACCATGCTCCCCACCGGGTCTGCCGTTTGGTGCGAGGTCGCACAGAGTGCTCACTCCCTCTGGGGGGGAAAAACACAAGCAAACATCACAAGTCCTCTTCGGGTTACCTTCAACGACTCAACAGCAACCAACATATATTTCGCCCAACCTTGATACCACAAATTTTTGGTGTGGAACTATCTGTTATTCCATGTAGTGAATCAGTCAAAAGGCCTGGCTCCACTTTCTCCAAAAATCTCATTCCCACTGGACCAAACTAGTCTTCATCATAACCATGCCCATCAATGTAAGGCTCGGGCTCTGCACTCCTCACCACACCTTCCACCTAACTAACTTAAATCTCCCTCATTCACTTCCATTTCACCTCCAGAACTCAGTCTGGGGGCACAGTTCACTCTTTGTACTTGACCCCAATCTTCTTCCATACACCATTTCCCTCTTTTCCGCCATCGTTCAACAGATTCACACTCAACCTCTGCCTCATTCTATTCAACCTACTTCTTCCTTCTAATTTTCTTCCCCCATTCCTCCCTCGAAATCCACCTTTCCGTATCCCTTTCCCTGCATTCCTATTCTCCCGGCTTTGCTAGCGGCCCAGTGGCATCCTGACGTAACTTCATCTCATAATCAGAGTTGGACATGGCTAGTATATAATCGTCAGCTCGAAAAACCGTCAGTTTGCACACAATGCATGAACAATCCTCCATTCATCTTTATCGAGGGTACGCGGAGCGCTCAATCCAGTCAAAACTACTAGAAATGTTGACTGTGTTAACGTCAGCTGTCAGGTTAGCAGATTCTGTGCCTGTGTAACGTTATACGATTGTATGTGCCTTTTTGAGATGATTGTATACTTATTAAGTCTTCCTGTGTTTCAGAGTTTCCTGGGTGGTTTATTTGGTCCTGTGTGTGAAATTGATGTCCTACTCAATGATGCAGAGACTAGGAAGACCGCAGAACTCAAAACAGAGGATGGAAAAGTGGAGAAGAACTACCTTTTTTATGATGGAGAATCTGTCTCTGGGAAGGTGAGCGTTGCGCACATACACACATTTGACATGACATTTCTTTATTGCAACAAATAATTTTGAAGGTACGCGGGGCACGTGACCTCATCGCTCAACTCTGAAGTGCCATTCCACATTTAATTCTAAATGCCTACTGCTTTCAAAATAAAAATGTTCAACTAGAAAAGTGATGTTTTTTTGCAGCACAGTGATTGTCCTGACTTTCAGGAATGCCTGAATTGCTTCGCCTTGCTTTTCTGGTTGGTTGGCATGTTTCACCATCCAATAATTATTACAGTTGAAGTTTCAACATGGCACAGGCCGGCCGTGGTGATATGTTGACACGAGAATTATTAGAATGTGGCAAATATTTGTCAGTTATTGCATTCTATCCATGCTGGTTTTCCCGGGGCTACCTGAGACATGTAACAGATAGGTGGGAGGGCATAGGCTACAGGCTGTCGCCACTTTATTAGGTTATTTGCGTAAATGGCTAATGGAAACACTTTAACCACTTCATTTTTATTCGACACTGTAGGTTGTGAAAAATCATTTTTTTCTTTAGGTGTGATGACATTACGTCAAGGTGTTTTTATCGTCGGGATAGTTAAATGGAAACGCACCGTAGCAGGCAATTGTCACATCTATTTTATATGCGAACTTTCTGAATGTTGACAAGTTAAGGGAAACATAGCAACTGTGTCCTATGTCAATACCCCATAACTTGTTTGTGTTTTCTTGTAAGGTGAATCTCAATGTGAGGCAGACAGGCAAGAGACTAGAACACCAGGGGATTCGAATTGAGTTTGTTGGGCAGATTGGTGAGTTTGTGTAAATTGATATTTTGACATTGTAACCTAACAACAGCGCCCACCTCAAACACCAACCATGCATTGTTCATTGGTTCACAAACAAAGTGCGCTATCAGTCTCATTTATGCTAAACCGCTTAGCAAAGCATGTGCTTGTCATGTGAAAACCGCAGTTGTCCACACTCCACAGCACACACTCTGGCCTGATGACAAAGTGTTTCTGTGAGGATTCCTTGACCATTACTAAGTGTTGGTTCAATGTTGTCAAACTGACTGAGGAATTTTGGGAAGCCTACAAATAACATATTTAATATCTGAATGTCTGATCATAGGACAAAAGTTCAAATCTAATACAGGACAATCTAGGTTAATAGATTTAGGACTCCTCTATTTATACTTTTGTTAAAATAAATGTTTCCCTCGGTACAACGGATGTGCTCATTGGAAATGTGAGGTTCCTGTGTGTGATGATGTGATGACCCTAACAGAGGTGTTTAAACTTGTGGTCTATTTCTTTCAGAGCTCTTCAGTGATAAAAGCAACACACATGAGTTTGTGAACCTGGTGAAGGAGCTTGCCCTGCCAGGGGAGTTGACCCAGAACCGAAGCTACGACTTTGAGTTCACGCAGGTGGAGAAGCCCTATGAATCTTACGTTGGAACCAATGTTCGACTGAGGTTAGCGCACAAGACTCTGTCATAACCAGATGTCCTCTGCATCGTCCCTTTCTATTGGCACAGCTTGAGATGATCTGTGAAACTGCATCAGATGGCTTCTTGTTGTCATTGCTGCATCCACCTTATGAATATAAGCAGCGTGTCGGTTGAATGTCATTTGCATTGTTGTAAGCCATCCATAACTCTCCTTTTGTTATTTCCTGTAGATATTTCCTCAAAGTGACAGTAATGAGGAGACTGTCTGATCTGGTGAAAGAGTATGAGCTCATTGTCCATCAGCTGGCTACTTACCCTGATGTGAATAATTCCATTAAAATGGAAGTTGGCATTGAAGACTGTCTACACATAGAGTTTGAATACAACAAGTCCAAGTAAGATATATATATATATACCACTATAAGACATGCATGCATTCAAATCATAGCACAGTAGCAAATACATGTCAATCAGATTCAGAATTTAGAAGTCATAAATTTAATAAATGATTAGAATTTATATATACATTATTATAAATGTATAACTTGACCTCAACTGTCTTCTCAGATACCACCTGAAAGATGTCATTGTTGGTAAAATCTATTTCCTTCTGGTGAGAATCAAAATCCAGCACATGGAACTTCAGTTGATAAAGAAGGAGATGACTGGAATAGGTGAGATGAGGTTTACTTAAAGAGATAGTTCACTTAAAACGGCATAAGATGTTACTCTTTTAAATAGCATTTTTATTTAAAATGATTGAATGTTCCAGATTCTTCAGATTTCAAATTTTGTGAACCTAAAACATCCCTGTAGTCTCTGCGTTTGCTTTAAGAACAGTGTGAAATGTATGTATTTGGTCATGTGACATTCCTTCGCAGGGCCTAGCACAACTACAGAGACGGACACTGTTGCCAAGTATGACATAATGGATGGCGCCCCTGTGAAAGGTAAGCACAATATGGTGTTGATTTTTATTTCATTGTCTATTTTATTTTGTTATTCCGCCCCACCAAAGCAGTTTAATGTTTTCAGGACTAGTGTACATCTGTCTCTTCTTGCCATGGAACTTGTTTCACAATCCTCTTCATGCCTGTTCTTTCACTCTTAGGAGAGTCCATTCCCATCCGTCTGTTTTTGGCTGGCTACGACCTGACAGCCACCATGAGGGACGTCAACAAGAAGTTCTCTGTGCGGTACTTCCTCAACCTGGTGCTGGTGGATGAGGAGGACAGGAGATACTTCAAACAGCAGGTACAGAACATCAAAGCCAACCTCCATTTACCAGTCTGTCGTTATTGTTCCAAGACTGCAGATACACTATATACAGTACCAGACAAAAGTTTGGACACACCTACTCATTCAAGGGTTTTTCTTTATTTTCACAATTTTCTACATTGTAAAACAATAGTGAAGACATCAAAACTATGAAATAACACACATGGAATCCATGTAGTAACCAAAAAAGTGTTCGATTTTAGATTCTTCAAAGTAGCCACCCTTTGCCTTGATGACAGCTTTGCACACTCTTGGCATTCTCTCAACCAGCTTCACCTGGAATGCTTTTCCAACAGTCTTGAAGGAATTCTCATATATGCTGAGCACTTGTTGGCTGCTTCTCCTTCACTCTGCGGTCCAACTCATCCCAAACCATCTCAATTGGGTTGAGGTCGGGTGATTGTGGAGGCCACGTCATCTGATGCAGCACTCCATCACTCTCCTTCTTGGTCAAATAGCTCTTACACAGCCTGGAGGTGTGTTGAGTCATTGTCCTGTTGAAGAACAAATGACAGTCCCACTAAGCGAAAACCAGATGGAATGGTGTATCGCTGCAGAATGCTGTGGTAGCCATGCTCGTTAAGTGTGCCTTGAATTTGAAATAAATCACTGAGTCACCAGCAAAGCACCATCACACATCCTCCTCCATGCTTCACGGTGGGAACCACACATGCGGAGATCATCTGTTCACCTACTCTGCGTCTCACAAAGACACTGCGGTTGCAACCAAAAATCTCAAATTTGGACTCATTAGACCAAAGGACAGATTTCCACCGGTCTAATGTCCATTGCTTGTGTTTCTTGGCCCAAGCAAGTCTCTTCTTATTATTGGTGTCCTTTAGTAGTGGTTTCTTTGCAGCATTTCGACCATGAAAGCCTGATTCACACAGTCTCCTCTGAACAGTTGAAGTTGAGATGTCTGTTAATTTAACTCTGAAGCACTTATTTGGGCTGCAATTTCTGAGGCTGGTAACTCTAATGAACTTATCCTCTGCAGCAGAGGTAACTCTGGGTCTTCCTTTCCTGTGGCAGTCCTCATGAGAGCCAGTTTCATCATAGCGCTTTATGTTTTTTTTCGACTGCACTTGAAGAAACTTTCAAAGTTATTGAAGTTTTCCAGATTGACTGTCATCTCGCTTTGCTTATTTGAGCTGATTTTGGGATTTTACCAAATAGGGCTATCTTCTGTATTCCACCCCTACCTTGTCACAACACAACTGATTGGCTCAGCTGCATTAAGAAGGAAGGAAATTCCACAAATAACTTTTAACAAGGCACATTTTTAATTGAAATGCATTCCAGGTGACTACCTCATGAAGCTGGTTGAGAGAATGCCAAGAGTGTGCAAAGCTGTCATCAAGGCAAAGGGTGGCTACTTTGAAGAATACAAAATATATTTTGATTTAACACTTTTTTTTTTGTGGTTACTACATGATTCCATATGTGTTATTTAATAGTTTTGATGTCTTCACTATTATTCTACGATGTAGAAAATAGTCAAAATAAAGAAAAACCCTGGAATGAGTAGGTGTCCACATTTTTGACTGGTACTGTATACAAAAGTATGTGTACACCCCATCAAATTAGTGGATTTGTCTATTTCAGCCACACCCATTGCTGACACGTGTATAAAATCGAGCACACAGCCAAACTGCCTTTGGAAGCAACATCAGCACAAGAACTGTTCGTTGGGAGCTTTAGTAAATGTGTTTCCATGGCCGAGCAGCTGCACACGAGCCTAAGATCACAATGTCAAGCGTCGGCTGGAGTGGTGTAAAGCTCGCCGCCATTGCCCGCCATGTATCACTCTTCGCCATCTGGCAGTCCAACAAACTAATCTGGATTTGGCGGATGCCAGGAGAATGCTACCTGCCCCAATGCATAGTGCCAACTGTAAAGTTTGGTGGAGGAGGAATAATGGTCTGGGGTTGTTTTTCATGGTTCGGGCTAGGCCCCTTAGTTCCAGTGAAGGGAAATGTTAACGCTACAGCATACAATTATGTTCTAGACTATTCTGTGCTTCCAACTTTGTGGCAACAGTTTGGGGAAGGACCTTTCCTGTTTCAGCATGACAATGCCCCCGTACACCAAGCGAGGTCCATACAGAAATGGCTTGTTGAGATCGGTGTGGAAGACCTTTACTGGCCTGCACAGAGCCCTGACCTCAACCCCATCGAACACCTTTGGGATGAATTGGAACGCGGACTGCGAGCCAGGCCTAATCGCCTAACATCAGTGCCGACCTCACTAATGTTCTTGTGGCTGAATGTAAGTCCACGCAGCAATGTTCCAACATCTAGTGGAAAACCTTCCCAGAAGAGTGGAGGCTGTTATAGCAGCAAAGGGGGACCAACTCCATATTAATGCATATGATTTTGGAATGAGATGTTCGACGGTGTCCACATACTTTTGGTCATGTAGTGTATATCTGTGGCAGCAACATATTACAGTAGTTAAATATTACAGTAGTTTGAACTCAAAACAAGGAAGTAGGCCTATAGTATTATTGAAAGCGATCGTCTCATCTCAATATGCACATTTACAATAACCTATGAGAGGATCACTGTGACTAGTGTTGATGTAATTCTTCTCTATTACTAGGAGGTCGTTCTCTGGAGGAAAGCTCCTGAGAAAATAAGGAAAAGGAACTTCCAACGCTACGAGTCGCCGGAGCCACGGCCGACCCTTACTGCTGAGCAGCAACCCGAAATGTGAAAGCTGCTGAGAAAAAAAATGCTGAGAATGCTTCTGATTATAGCTTAAAGCAAATGAGAAGAGAGAGGGGGCGCCACTCGACACGCAAAGAGAAAATAAAGAGTCAGCCATTTAATACATCTACCTTCTGCAATGTGACCGTGACCTACTGGTGCATCTGACTGTGCTGGGTCTACTCTGTTAGCGTAATGTATGGACTCGTCTCTTTGACACACAATAAATAGCACTGGAATGGGATCTACCATCACATTTTTTTGGGACATATCCTTTCTGTAAAAGAGGCACGTGGGTTGGCTCAACACTGGCATACAATTCACTACTAGATATTTCAAAAGACGTTCCAGTGCATGTAAGCAGGTCAAATTGAATGTGATGGGTTAGTATCATGTCAATGCTGGCAGTCGGGTCAGTTTCTAAGGTCAAGCTGTAAGACAATAGGCATTATTTGAGCTCAAATAGTACCTTGTTTATAATTCACCTTAAGAGTTAGAAATCTTTTACATCTTAAGTCATTTAGTGTAGCTACAACCTGTAGTTTGATTCTTTTTTTCACTTCACTTTTTCTTGTAATTTGCGCTTTCTTCAAATATATTATATATCAATAAATGCTTTTGCTAGTGGCATTGGATTGAGGTGACACAAAATGCTGTTTAATGGGTACTTACATTTTTTGGGGTTCTAGATTTAGGGAAATACCACTTTACATAATTTCTCTAAGGTTAAATATTTAAGCTCAGATGGGGCTGTGCTACATCTGAACACTATACAGGCAATATCTTTTTTAAGTGCCTGTAATGTCATGAAGAAACTGTTATGCCAAATACTGCCCTGACCCACCACTGCATGTTCATTTTTATACTGGGTCCAATGTAACAGACTTGTGTGGACGTTGAACATTTGTGTATATATCCAACCTGTCTATATCCATCCTTCATCGATTTAAAGGAAATGCGAATTTAGACTTGTATGTATTGGAGTGATGTCTTTAATACGTTCTGATTACTTATGCACTGAACAACAATATAAATGCAACATGTAAAGTGTTGGTTTCATGAGCTGAAATAAAAGATCCCCGAAATTGTCCAATAGGCACAAAAAGCTTATTTCTCTCAAATTTTGAGCAAAAATGTGTTTACATCCCTGTTAGTGAGCATTTCTCCTTTGACAAGATAATCCATCCACCTGACAAGTGTGGCATATCAAGAAGCTGATTAAACAGCATGATCATTACACAGGTGCACCTTGTGCTGGGGACAAAAAAGCAGTTTTGTCACACAACACAATGCCACAGATGTTTCAAGTTTTGAGTGAGTGTGCAATTGGCATGCTGACTGCAGTAATGACCACCAGAGCTGTTGCCAGAGAAGGCGTGTTGGTGAGAAGTTTGCTGATGTCAACGTTGTGAACATAGTGCCCCATGGGGACAGTGGGGTTATGGTAGGGGCACTTATAAGCTACGGACAACAAACAGAATTGCATTTTATCGATGGCAATTTGAATGTACAGCGATACCGTGACGAGATCCTGAGGCCCATTGTCGTACCATTCATCTGCCGCCATCACCTCAGGTTTCAGCATCATAATGCTCAGCCCCATGTCGCAAGGATCTTTACACCGTTCCAGGAAGCTGAAAATGTCCCAGTTATTCTGTAGCACATTGGGATGTGTGACACTTACTCATCAGCCTTAAGTGTCCTGCATGAGTCACCTCATTGGCTAGCTTTTGAGGTTGTGCGATTTACCTTTAAATTGCAATGGTCTGCATACTCACCAGACATGTCACCCACTGAGCATGTATGGGATGCTCTGGATTGACGTGTATGACAGCGTATTCCAGTTCCCGCCAATATCCAGCAACTTCGCACAGCCATTGAAGAGGAGTGGGACAACATTGCACAGGCCACAATCAACAACCTGATCAACTCTATGTGAAGGAGATGTGCTGTGCTGCAAATGGTCACACCAGATACTGACTGGTTTTCTGATCCACGCCCCTACCTTTTTTAAGTTACCTTTCAGAAACAGATCAATATCTATATTTCCAGTAATGTGAAATCCATATATTAGGGCCTAATTAATTTATTTCAATTGACTGGTTTCCTTATATGAACTGAAATTGTTGCACATTGCGTTTATATTTATGTTCAGTATAGTAGGGGTTTCAATCCTGGTCCTATGGACCTACAGGGATTTGCACATTTGGATTTTACCTGGTTATATGCATTAAAATTTTAACTATCACAAGAATATTGTTTTCCATTGATCTCACTCAAATGCTGAGTTATAGTAGGCATTTTAATTTCGTGCATTTGTGTATAACTAGAGCTGCTAACTCTCACGCATTAACCGTGAGACACATGCAATTGACATTGATCACGCAAACTCACGCTACACCTCTTATATCACGCTGAATCCCAGAAATGTGTTGTTTTTTTGTGTGCTTTATTTTCATGAATTGTGTTCAGGTATGAATATGAAGGCAGCACCTCCCCAAACGCGATCATAATTTATAACTAACATTTGTTTTCAGGTTTTTAGCAATGCGCACTTTAACCTTTGATCCGGCTTTGACCTTTTCAAGGGCCTTTTGATTTGTGAAATGTAGGCACCACAGACATGCCAGAGTATTATCAGTAGATATGTGCTCATATAGTACATATATCATTTCAACGTATAATCACGGTATTTTTATAGAAACAATTATGTTTTCTAATTAATTCAACGCATTTCCGGAATTACTATATATATTTTTACATATTGCTACAGGCATATTTTTGGACTCCAATGCAAACAAGGGTCCTCCTGCACGTTGTATCACAGAATGAAGCCCATGTAGACAGTCTGCTACAATACTGTGCAAAGACTTACCAGCAAAAGATTATGACACATTGCATAAAATGGGACATTGAAAAGTGTTTATTGACACACACCAGACAAGGCAACATAATCGCGGACTGTATCTAGCAACCAAGGATGTCAGTAAACCGCTGTATGTTGTTATTCTCAAGAGTACAGCACAGAATATGCGCCATATCTGTACGAAACAAAAACGCTCTGGTGGACAGTCCTTGTGGAAACTTTGGATCTACAACGTCATTGAATGACCCCTGGTCTGGTCCTCTGACCTCCAGACGAGGTGTTTATTCGAACAGCTCGTCACGATCACCAGACACCTCACTATTTGTGCCTCTCAACATCAAGAGTGATGTCGGCGATGGTTGGGCTGTGGGAGCTGAGCTCACGCAACCTTTGGACAGAAGTACTGTATTTTTAACACCTATATTGTTGCGCTATATGTTAATGTTGTTGATTGCCAATTAGACAGATGAGCTGTTAGTATAGCAGAAATTGACTTATTTTTGTCATTTAGTGCCAAGATGGCTTCAATACAGCACCCCCTGTCTGTCTTCCAGGGTTATACACAATATTGGAAGATCATGTACCATTATGCTTGTTTACAATAAGCTGCACTGAGGTCAGAACGCAATCACGTTTACATGAAGACACCATGGAGCTGGCACGAGATATGGGTGGGAAAACGTACCTCAATGCAGAGATGGGATAGGCCATTGTACCTTTATCCACACTACAATCAAGAAGATTGACATACTGCTAGTTTCCCAGAAATCAACCCTTTTTGCCCTCATGCTAGCTAGCAGTAGCCACCGGGGCCATTTTGGAATGGCCGTGTCAGCCAACCAACTCCCTTGTTCAATGCAACGTGCCATTCCATAATGGCTGCTGCTAACTAGTATGAGGATGAAAAGGACAGTTGTCTGGGAAAACTAGCAGTACTTATATCTTCTCATGGAGCAGTGTGGATAAAGGTACAATTGAGTTCAGTGGCATATCCCATCCCTGCATTGAGGTATGTTTCCCAACCCATATCTAGCACCGGCGCCACACTGTCTTAATGAAGATCTGATGAAGGATATTCTTAAAAAAATCTAATAGGGAGAGTCAACTAAATGTGTTTACCCTCCACCTCTCTCAAGCCAACTGTACCAGGTGCTCTTAAATATCCTCAGTGCCAGCAAAGGTGAAACGCCTTCTGATTAACGAGATGACAAGCCAGCACAGGTGTAACACATACTGACTAACGAGGTGACACCAATCGGTGCACCCAACGTGGTAACGTCCAACCTCGAAATCTAAATGGGAAAACCAAAACCTGTAACAATGTGATATGAAAGTAGAGGGATTTATGTTTCTAGAACTGTGCTGCAATTGAGAATGGTGTCATGTTTGGATGCAATATTTGTCTGGCTTCCAGAGCCAATTCGCCTTTAAGCAGAACATGTAAGGTCCTTTGGCTAAGAGTAACATTAGGCTTCTTTAGTCCAATATTGGGCTAAATGTAACGATGATTGCTTTCCGACCCAAGTGCAGCTCAGTGTAAACAAGCGTAAAGGTAGAATCGGTATATTTGGGCAAGCCATGGCCTGCCCCAGTATCTGTCCATTAGAAATGTCAACAGTGAGTGTGATGTCCTCGACATCTCTAACGCACAGATACTGGGGCAGCCATGGCCCTGAGACATGGTGGCTGTATTCTAACGGTATACTATGGAGTCTTACAGCCAGCCATGTCTCAGTGACAGCTCGCTATGAGTCTGAGACTTGTGAACGTTTGGTCACATTCCCTGTCAATATATATTTTGAAAAAGTTGTTTGCTGGGACTCTCTTCCTATAATGTTTATAGCTTCAAGAATAGGCCTGGTACATGGCTGTTTTATCAGTCATTACTATGTGGTTTCTCATAACAGGTGAACTTCTAAAAATACTTAATAAGTTCTACAAGAGGAATGAGATGCAAAAAATTGCTGCGGATCAAGGTCTCGATGGTGAGAACAACAATCATTTTCAACTAGTTGGCCTACTGGTATGGTACCCTCATCAAATATATGTGTAGTGATCATACTCTTCCAACCAAGCCTCATGTGCATACCAAAACATTCATCTCTGTGTTGTTAGCTCGTCTCTTTCACCAAGCCTTCATCAGTTTTCGGAAGTATGTGCTGGAAATCTCTACACTCAGTGCAGACCTTCATATCATCCTCAATGATATATGCTGTGGAGCAGGTGAGTTCAACACTCTGCTTATGATGTAATGAATCAGGTGATTGAAAGCAACTGTGAGCTGGAACTGAGTTCCAACCCCTCACACCCTGTCAACTGATGAGTGTGTTTGCTTGTGTTCACCAGGCCACATAGATGACCTTTATCCTTACTTCATGAGACATGCAAAGCAGATTTTCCCCATGCTGGACTGCATGGAGGATCTACGAAAAATCAGTGATCTGCGTGTACCAGCTAATTGGTAAGTATCACACTTCATCTTCATGTGATCTCAACATTAAACACATTTTACAATAGTTTTTGTGGTTTTATTGTCACATACACGGGGATAGGTGCAGTGAAATGTGTTGTTTTTAAAGGGTCAGCCATAGTAATGTGGTGCCCCAAGGGCAAATTAGAGTTAAGTGCCTTGCTCACGTGCACAAAATCGACAGATTTTTCACCTTGTCGGCTCATGTATTCGAACCAGCGACCTTTCGGTTACTCGCCCAACGCTCAAGATATTTAAACATACAGCGCTGTGTTCACACAATACTCCACACAAGTGTCTTTCAGCCATGCACCTGAATGTTTCCCAGGTACCCTGAGGCTAGAGCTATCCAGAGGAAGGTGATATTCCATGCTGGTCCGACCAACAGTGGAAAGACCCATCATGCAATTCAGAGATACCTGGCTGCCAAGTCTGGTGTCTACTGTGGACCGCTGAAGCTGTTGGCCCACGAGATCTTTGAAAAGAGCAACACTGCTGTTAGTATGACCCCTCTTTCACTAGTAAACCTCCATAGAGAAGACATTAAGAAGGATTTTTGTGTAGCTAATACCTTGAAACAATTGAAGCAAAAATGTTTCATTTAATTCTCAGAGCACTATGTAGGAGGACGTTAAATCAAAGTTTATTTCTCCCCAGGGCGTGCCATGTGATTTGGTGACAGGAGAAGAGAGAACATTTGTGGATGCGGAGGAGAGACAAGCTGAGCATGTGGCCTGTACTATCGAGATGTGCAGTGTCACAACTCCATGTCAGTGTCTTATCTTACCTCTCAACTTAACCTCATGTACATGAAATATGTTTATTTTTATCACTTCAATGTAAGTATTGGGTTCATGTTCTGCTAGAGCTAGATATTTGTTGACATTGGTTATTACCTGCTGTGTTCACTAACATGTGAAACGTGTCTTCTTGTATGTTCTGTCCAGATGAAGTAGCGGTTATTGATGAGATCCAGATGATTAGGGACATATCGAGGGGATGGGCCTGGACCAGGGCTCTTCTCGGTCAGTAACTTCACTGTGACCATTGGGACAAACTACAGACCATTGGAGTATTGTTATTGTATAGAAATTACCAGCTATTTACTAGGTCAATAACAATATTGTACAATTATAATTTCACAATAATAACTAATGGATTATTTGTTTTTATAGGTTTGTGTGCTGAGGAGATCCATGTGTGCGGAGAGCCTGCTGCGATTAACTTTGTCACAGAGCTCATGTACACAACAGGTGAAGAGGTGGAGGTGAGTCTGGCCAGTTGTCTTCTAATGAGACTGTCAGTCATCTGGGGTAGAAGCCTGCTTGTCATTTACATGATTCTGCTGAATATCAATTAAAAACTGGGACTTCTATTGTTAAAAAAAGAAAAGCCAAGTGTCTTACAGTTGACATTCTACTGGCAGGTTCGTAACTACAAGAGGCTCACTCCGTGCTCCATTCTGGACCGTGCTGTGGAGTCTCTGGATAACCTGAGACCAGGCGACTGCATCGTCTGCTTCAGCAAAAACGATATTTACTCCATCAGTAGGCAGATCGAGATCCGAGGCCTGGAGTGTGCAGTCATCTACGGAAGCCTTCCACCCGGTAAGGCTTTCATCTGTTCTTAGATGTCCACAGAGCACAGTGATTGAGGTGATGGAGATTTAGAATGGTGTGAAAAATGTAAAATATGGACATTCAACTTGTTCGGGTGCTGTACAGAAAAACGAAATGGCTGATATACTCCCGCTGTGACATCACACAATCCTTGAGGTGTAATAGTGTGTAACATTAAAGCACTGTCAATCATCTGCTCAACAGGGACCAAGCTATCTCAAGCAAAGAAGTTCAATGACCCAGAGGACCCATGTAAGATCCTGGTTGCAACGGATGCCATCGGGATGGGACTAAACCTGTGAGTTGAGCATTGAAGCTGATCTTGTTGGCTTATTGTTTTAATTGACCTCTGACAATCCATATTATGTTTGAAGTACATTGTTCTACACATTGTCATAAAACTACTAAACAGAAAAAAACCTACACATTTCTTGCATGATTAGTTGATTTCAGTTTGTTGTAGTTGTTGCAATGCACGAAATGTACAACTTGTATTGTATTATAGGTTTAAAAAGGCTTCCGACATTTGTAATTTTTACTTTGAATTTTCATTTATTTTTCCTTTACCAAAAAATCTATCAACCCCTACAAAAATGTCCGTTAATTACAGTCCACGTAATAATTCACATTTCCTCTTGCTGCAGGATTATTTTGCATGCTGTAGCAAACTGCCTCAAATTAAGATCCGACAGCTGTATAAGCTCTGTCTACCATGCCCCTCCCACATTAGGAGTATCAAGAGAATCATCTTCAACTCCTTGGTGAAACCCAACATCAATGAGAAGGGTGAGAAGGAGCTGGACACCATCTCCACGTCTCAGGCTCTCCAGATCGCCGGGCGGGCCGGACGCTTCAGCTCCATCTTTAAAGAGGGCGAGGTCACCACCATGCACCGCGACGACCTGCCTATCCTCAAGGAGATACTCAGCAGGACCGTCCACGCCATCGAGGTGAGGAATATGGACCGTTTCTGACCTTTGATCTCCTGTGTGTGGTATATCTGACTATTTAATATCCTTCATTTTATTTAATGACAATGAAGTATGATATTATGTTAATTTTCCGAATCCTAGATTGCTGGGCTGCACCCTACAGCAGAGCAGATTGAAATGTTTGCCTACCACTTACCTGATGCCACATTGTCCAATCTGATAGTAAGTAACTTTACTTCAATACAAATTACTCTGTAATGAGAATTAAGATTTACTGTTAAATTCACAGATTAGTATAGAATTATGTGTTAATTTAAAAGTAACCCTTTTTCTTTCTATCCCCAGGATATTTTTGTGAGCCTCTCGCAAGTTGATGGTATGTACTTTGTGTGCAACATCGATGACTTCAAGTTCCTGGCTGACATGATCCAGCACATTCCCCTCAACCTGCGCTCTCGATATGTGTTCTGCACTGCGCCCATCAACAAGAAGCAGCCCTTTGTGTGCACCTCCTTCCTGAAGGTAGGAGCAGAGACATCTTTACAGCAGAATCATCCCCATTCCATTAGCAACACTGGTTAAAACGTCTGGGCCCGCATTCACAATGTAGGAGTGGTCATATACGGTATCGCCTTTTTAGGCCATTATCAACCCTTTACACTCGTACCCGTATACAGGTTGAACATGGCAGAGTTGGACACTGATAAGTGCCCTAAATTGGAACGCATTGGCTGTACAGTAACATGCTATTTATAATGGATTTTTTGGGGATTGCTTAAACAACAACAGTAATTGTGTAAAGGTGGGGATGCAGGGCTGTGTTCCAAACAAACAACTACAAATGTGTTTGCTTCAGTTCCTCAACGGTAAAGCTAGGAGAGATCAAAAAAGCACCTTATAGTTGAAGGCTCTTTCCTTGAGCCATAAAAGTACATTTAAATTCCGTATGAACTGTGCCCAGTCTGGAGAGGTGTGTGTCCACTTGGAGACACCAGTTAGACCTCACACTCAAACTCTTGTAATTATTTTGTCTTATATTGCACCTACCCCAAAATTGTCATGGATATTGTTATGTAACTCCATGTATCCAGCATATTTTCAGATTTCATTATCAAATGTGGCAAAAAGTACAGTAAAGTACAGGGGGAACCTGACTCTAGATCAGCACTCCTCCTCTGAGACACTTTGTGAATACGGGCTCTAACCTCTGAATTGTCCTGTCATTCAGTGATGGGTCTACTGTTTGTAATATAGAATTTGTCATGGGAAGCACACATCCTTGCATGAGTCACTCCATTGGTTCATATTCTGGCATGATCAGTATGTTGCCAGTTTGCCTCTGATATGAGCCGTCTTCCGGCCGTACAGTAACTATAGCAACATTGATAAGCTTTTGTTAGTTGTTGGGCTTTAAGGAACATGACATCAGTGTTGTTACGGCAGCAGTATTGATAAGATCTATTGTGGGTTGGGTGAAACATTATGGTGACTATGGTCTAAAGGTAATCCTATGGTAATTGGGTCTGGATGATGAGACACTGAGTGTTTGTGAGGTGACGCTCTCGCCGTCTCCAGTTTGCCAGACAGTTCAGCAGAGATGAGCCTCTGACCTTTGACTGGGTGTGTCGGCTCGTTAGCTGGCCCCTGGTTCCACCGAAGAACATCAAGGACCTGGTGCACCTGGAGGCTGTCCATGATGTGCTAGACCTCTACCTCTGGCTCAGGTGATCCCGTCTCTCACCACTCTACCTTACCAAAACCATTCACCAATCAAAATGACTAAGTGTTCTTGTTGTGCTAAAGGTCATCACAGTATTTAGTAACACAATGTGCCTAATGAGGTCATTGATTGTCTTTATTGCAATTATTCTCAATCAGATATTAATAATACTCTCTTTATGACTTTGTCTCCAGCTACCGCTTCATGGACATGTTCCCAGATGCCAATCATGTCCGAGAGATCCAGCAGGAGCTGGACAGCATCATCCAGTTGGGCGTGCGCAACATCACACGACTTATCCGAGCAACGGAGACCAGCGCCACCCCTGGGACAGACCCCCTCTCCAACCAGAGGAGGCCGGGGCCCAGCCCAGTATCCCCAAGGAAGGTTCGAGGAGCTCCCAAGGCCCAGAACAGTGGAGTAGAGGCTGGGCAGCTGGACAAGTCCCTAGGCTCCCGCCTAGTGCAGGAGGGCTTACTGACTCCCGACCTCCTAAGGCAATTGCAGAAGGAGTGGTCCAAGGAGCACCGTCAAGAGGAAGGAGGAGTCAAACTGGTTGCGGAAACTTTGAATAATAAAATTAAAGGGAGGAAGAAAAAGTGACCGCTCTAGTCTCTGACTTAGTTGTTGTGAAAAACAGGACCTGTTTCCTGTTATTTTGACGGGACTTCATACCAGTCTGTATTATGCAGCTGTTGACCAATTGGACTGTGTGTGTCCCAGCTCCTGTCTATAACTGCTCAAAAACAGTAATTTTGTGGCCCATAGGGTAAATAAATATCTAATTACAAAGTCATTTTGTAGTCTTATTTTATTTTTATCACTTAAAGTAAAATGGTTGACTGCATCACGTAGATAGTCCGTCTCATGCAGCAAGCAATGACTCATTTTTACACTGAGGTAACATTCCTTGAGCAATTTGTGCCCATCCTATGCTTGGGCTAGACTACTGTAACATAAACTTAAATGTTTTATGAGACATCGTCTCTTGCACTTTACACCACTAATTATATTCTCCTATGTATGATTTGCGAAACTGACAGTATAAGTGATAATGTGATTGATAAAATAAAAGTAACATTTTTCTTTTGAAGAGGTTTTTGTATTTATTTTATGTGAGACGTAAGGTGACAAATCTCGAATTCTTTATTTTACTCGTAACGACAATGTAAACATGTCCTCAAGCTTTATAACAAATGGTTATAAAATGTCATGTCAGTGATTTTCTTACCTTATGACACTAATTATAATGTCTTTATAATGAACACTTCATACCACATGATAAAGGTTATGTGACACTTAGAACGCAGCACAATGTCTCAGCATGGTCTAAGTGTTCTCTCTGAACTGGGATTAGTTTTAGCCACTTTCAAAACCCAAGAACCACTGGGAGTGTGAATGAATTTCATTATTTCCTAATTTGTTACAAAACAATCACATTTGTGAACTGCTTGAAGCTGTTATTTGAGAGAGGCGATATGATGTTTCAACCTTCTGAATTGTTAGAAATGAAAGCAGTGAGCACTCTTATACTGTGACTGAAATGACCTGGATCCTCCAACCAAGGTCCTCCTAGGAAAAACATGGGCTTGATACCGTATATAGATCTAGGCTTCCATTTCTGTTGTTGAACCCATTCTTTTCTTTTGAATTGGACACAGTTAAAAGGTCCCATGGTTCCAAAGGAAAGTGCTCTTTGGAATAGAGCCAGGGCATTGCTAGGAGTAGTGAGAGAGAAAGACTAGAGCTAGGTTACTCATTACTGAGCCAATGGAGGGGCCATGGATTAGGAAAACAACTAGTTGAGGAAGAAAAACACTCATACAACACTCACATTGTAGCTGAGGGGACACAGAGCCACAAGCTCAAGGACTAAAACAGTTTTCTCTCGAAGTTTATGAGATTGTTCTGATTAAGGTTATATTGCTTTGAGAAGACACAGTTGTAGTTGCAGGATAGAATTTACAGGTAACAGAAGTGAACATGTTTGCTGTGCACTTGCTCTCTTTCCATTCCTCCAAGCCTCAGCAGGACCAAATCAAGAATGTGACACATTTCTGATGTGTGAAGGATCGTATTTGATCAGAAACTTTTTTGGGGGGTTATGTGTACATACTGTAAGTAGCCTAGTTGCTATAGAAATACGGATGTTGGCGACACAAAACATGTAAATTGTGTGCCATACATTTACTGTACAGGATTACGTTTTTGTCATTTGTATGGATGCTTTGATTTATGTACGTTGGAAGCAAAGTAAACAATGATAGTCCTTTTCCCCAAGTTTGTTAGTGACAAACAACACAAAGGATGGTTTACTATTTCTAGAGGGAGATTTTCTTGGCAAAAATGTTAATGTTAGTTTCCAAATAGTTCATAGCAGGATTTAGTGCAGTTTACAGGATCACTGTCATTTTATTTCATTCATACCTGCATGTGAAATACCTGTTTGAGACAGATTAAGCCTTTCTATGAGGAGGCCCTTCATTCAGGGATGAAACCCTGGCTGTCGTGGTTGCTTAATGTGGCTACATTTATTTCACGCTGTTGCTTGAGGAATGCTTAACCTTGTTGCATTATTGGTTTCCACGGAGACACAGTTAAGATTGTGAGGAAAAGGGGGACCTTGTCCTCTGAAACCATGTTTATTGGAATGGGATTTGTAATCACACAGTCTAACATGTTTACTGATATATGTAGAGGGCATACAATACATACACTAGCGTGTGGGGTCACTTATAAATGTCCTTGTTTTTGAAAGAAAATACATTTTTTTTGTCCATTAAAATAACATCAAATTTATCAGAAATGCAGTGTTAATGTTGTAAATTACTATTGTAGCTGGAAACGGCAGATTTTTTTATGGAATATCTACATAGGCGTGCAGAGGCCCATTATCAGCAACCATCACTCCTGTGTTCCAATGGCACGTTGTCACGTATACTCCCTCTCCAGCCTCTAGGTCATCAGGTTGCTGATTATCCCGCACATCTGTCACCATCGTCAACAGCACCTCATGACACTCACCTGGACTCCATCACCTCTTTGATTATCTTCCCTATATCTGTCACTCCCCTTGGTTCTTTCCTCAGGTGTTATTGACTGTTTCATGTCAGTGCCTTGTTTGTGTTTATTGTTTTATTTATTGAAACACTCAATCCCTGTACTTGCTTCCCAACTCAGCGCATTCGTTACACACGTTGTTAGCTAATCCAAGTTTATCATTTTAAAAGGCTAATTGATCATTAGAAAATCCTTATGCTATTGTTAGCACAACTGAAAACTGTTGTGCTAATTAAAGAAACAAAACTAGCCTTCTTTAGACTAGTTGAGTATCTGGAGCATCAGCATTTGTATGTTTGATTACAGGCTCAAAATGGCCAGAAACAAATTACTTTCTTCTGAAACTGTCTATTCTTGTTCTGAGAAATGAAGGCTATTCCATGTGAGAAACTGAAGATCTCGTACAACGCTCTGTACTACTCCCTTCACAGAACAGCGCAAACTAACCAGAATAGAAAGAGTGGGAGGCCCCGGTGCACAACTGAGCAAGAGGACAAGTACATTAGTGTCTAGTATGAGAAACAGATGCCTTACAAGTCCTCAACTGGCAGCTTCATTAAATAGTACCCGCAAAACACCAGTCTCAACTTCAACAGTGAAGAGGCGACTCCGGGATGCTGGCTGCCTTCTGGCCATTTTGAGCCTGTAATCGAACCCACAAATGCTGATGCTCCAGATACTCAACTACTCTAAAGAAGACCCGTTTTATTGCTTCTTTAATCATCAACAGTTTTCAGCTGCGCTAACATAATTGCAAAAGGGTTTTCTAATGATCAATTAGCCTTTTAAATGATAAACTTGGATTAGCTAACACAACATGCCATTGGAACACAGGAGTGATGGTTGCTGATAATGGGCCTCTGTACGCCTATGTAGATATTCCATTAAAAATCATCTGTTTCCAGCTACAATAGTCATTTAAACATTAACAATGTCTACACTATTTCTGATCAATTTGATGTTAATTTAATGGACAAAAAATTTGCTTTTATTTAAAAAACAAGGACATTTCTAAGTGACCCCAAACTTTTGAACGGTAGTGTACATTAACTACAGTATGTTGTAATTTCAAGTAGTCAGCTGTGTGGTTCTCATCAGGGGTTGAATTATTATTTGGTTCTGAAACTATCCCCATAATTGATGTGTAGTGTGGATACAGGAAACTAAAGATGACAGCTTTGTACCCCCCCCCCCCCCCCCCCCCACACACACAAATGGGCCTCTGAGAATAAAGCATGGAATAGTTTTATGTATTTTCAGTCATACTATTTTGAATCATTCCCACTTGCAAGGCTCTTATATTTACCTCTACAATATTTACAGTATGTTAGGTCCTTTATTTGGAGATAGTCAAGTCTTTCTATAGCTTTGTAGGTTCATTGGTCAGTTATTTGGCTAAAGGTCAGTTGCACATTTTTACAAACTTTAAATAATCTACATTCAGAGTATGGACATAGTTTATCATCCAACTCATGCAATAATCCGATTTCTCTTGGATCCGTTAAATCTGTCTATTGAAGTCTTCATCATTCCAGACTGTTATGTTAAGGGTGGGTCAGACATTAAAATTACCACTCCCTGGCCACAATCTGCTTGCTGGTGGCTGGGTGGAGTAAGCCTATAATTGCACAATCAAAGAATGATAATTGAACTTGACTGTGAAGCTGACTTTTTAGCAGTGATGTCATTTCATCAATACCATGCAGCAAGCATCTGAGCCAGTACTTTCCCAAGGATGCTGGGCAGTTCTGTGGGCAGAGTTAGAGACAACACGTATAGGTCTGCAGCATAAACGGAGGAGGCAGATTCTGTCTAACCTAGGAAATGTAATGCAAAAGGAATCAGATTGCGTTACTCATTTTGAGTTAACAAATTACATTACTAATTACCTTTATTGTCATGTAATCTGTAATCAGTCATCGATTCCTTAAAAAAAAAAAAATGTTTAAGCAATCTGCCCAACCATGTTTCTTTTACGGCTGTTTGACGATGTTAGTCTCTGAAATACTTCCTGCAAAAGAAGCACATTAATCAGAAGACGAAAGCTTGGGGCTTCACCTTCTCTTTCACTTGTGGACAGTCCGAAGTAGCTGACGTATTTAGTCCGAAGTACCTGAGGTATTTAGCAATGCAGCCTAGGTTCATGATTCAATCCCTGTTTACTCTAGACACCTTAAATGGGAGTCTTATCATAATGAGTATTATCATTCCAAAAACATCAGACAGTCTCCAATGATTTATCAATAGAACTAGCTACCTGCAAAGCCACTTACATGTGACTTAACAGTAGGTGTGAACTGCACTGACAAACATGGTGTAACGTCCTGACCAGAGTTCTTATGTGTTTTGCTTGTTTAGTGTTGGTCAGGACGTGAGCTGGGTGGGAATTCTATGTTGTGTGTCTAGTTAGTCTGTTTCTGTGTCCAGCCTAATATGGTTCTCAATCAGAGACAGCTGTCAATCGTTGTCCCTGATTGAGAATCATATATAGGAGGCTTGTTTTGTGTTGGGGATTGTGGGTGGTTGTTTCCTGTCTTTGTGTTTTGTCTGCACCAGCTAGGACTGTGACGGTTAGTTTGTTCTGTCATTTTGTATAGTGTCTTGTTTTGTGTTAATTAAATCATGGAAAATTACCACGCTGCACATTGGTCCTCAGATCCTTCTCGCCTCTCCTCGTCTGAGGAGGAGGACGACTTAGACTGCCGTTACAGAACCACCCACCAAACTCGGACCAAGCAGCGTGAGTACGGGCAGCGACAGCAGCAGCAGCGGCCAACTACACAGGACTCTTGGACATGGGAGGACATTTTGGAGGGTAAAGGACCCTGGGCTAAGGTTGGAGAGAATCGCCGCTCTCGGGAGGAGATGGAGGCAGCTAAAGCCCAGGAGCGGTGGTATGAGGAGGCAGCACGGAAGCGTGACTGGAAGCCCCTGAAGAAACCCCCAAAATTTCTTGGGGGGGGGAGGCTAAAGGGTAGTGTGGCGAAGGCAGGTAGGAGACCTGCGCCCACTTCCCATGCTTACCGTGCAGAGCGGGAGTACGGGCAGACACCGTGTTATGCGGAAGAGCGCACGGTGTCTCCTGTACGTGTGCATAGCCCGGTGCGGGTTATTCCACCTCCCCGCACTGGCCGGGCTAGATTGAGCATTGAGCCAAGTGCCATGAAGCCGGCTCTACATATCTGGCCTCCAGTACGTCTCCTTGGGCCGGTGTACATGGCACCAGCCTTACGCATGGTGTCCCCGGTTCGCCTACACAGCCCAGTGCGGGTTATTCCACCTTCCCGCACTGGACGGGCTACGGGGAGCATTCAACCAGGTAAGGTTGGGCAGGCTCGGTGCTCAAGGGAGCCAGTACGCCTGCACGGTCCGGTATATCCGGCGCCACCTTCCCACCCCAGCCCAGTACCACCAGTGCCTACACCACGCACCAGGCTTCCAGTGCGTCTCCAGAGCCCTGTTCCTCCTCCACGCACTCTCCCTGTGGTGCGTGCCCTCAGTCCGGTACCACCAGTTCCGGCACCACGCACCAGGCCTATAGTGCGCTTTGAGAATCCAGTGTGCCCTGTTCCTGCTCCCCGCACTAGCCTTAAGGTGCGTGTCTCCAGTCCGGTACCACCAGTTCCGGCACCACGCACCAGGCCTACTGTGCGCCTCAGTAGGTCAGAGTCGGCCGTCTGCCCAACGCCGCCTGCACTGCTCGTCTGCCCAGCGCCGTCTGAGCTGCCTGCACTGCTCGTCTGCCCAGCGCCGTCTGAGCTGCCTGCCTGCCCAGCACCATCTGAGACATCCGTCTGCCCAGCGCCGTCTGAGCTGCCTGCCTGCCCAGCGCCGTCTGAGCCATCCGTCTGCCCAGCGCCGTCTGAGCCATCCGTCTGCCCAGCGCCATCTGAGCCATCCGTCTGCCCAGCGCCATCTGAGCCATCCGTCTGCCCAGCGCCATCTGAGCCATCCGTCTGCCCAGCGCCATCTGAGCCATCCGTCTGCCCAGCGCCATCTGAGCCATCCGTCTGCCCAGCGCCATCTGAGCCATCCGTCTGCCACGAGCCTTCAGAGCCGCCCGTCTGTCCCGAGCCATTAGAGCCGTCCGCCAGTCAGGAGCCGCTAGAGCCGTCCGTCAGTCAGGAGCCGCCAGAGCCGCCAGCCAGTCAAGAGCCGCCAGAGCCGCCAGCCAGTCAGGAGCCGCCAGAGCCGCCAGCCAGTCAGGAGCCGCCAGAGCCGCCAGCCAGTCAGGAGCCGCCAGAGCCGCCAGCCAGTCAGGAGCCGCCAGAGCCGCCAGCCAGTCAGGAGCCGCCAGAGCCGCCAGCCAGTCAGGAGCCGCCAGAGCCGCCAGCCAGTCAGGAGCCGCCATAGCCGCCAGCCAGTCAGGAGCCGCCAGAGCCGCCACAGCCAGTCAGGAGCCACCAGAGCCGCCAGCCAGTCAGGAGCCGCCAGAGCCGCCAGCCAGTCAGGAGCCGCCAGAGCCGCCAGCCAGTCAAGAGCTGCCCTCCAGTCATGAGCTGCCCTCCAGTCATGAGCTGCCCGCCAGTCATGAGCTGCCCTACAGTCATGAGCTGCCCTCCAGTCATGAGCTGCCCTACAGTCATGAGCTGCCCTCCAGTCATGAGCTGCCCTACAGTCATGAGCTGCCCTCCAGTCATGAGCTGCCCTCCAGTCATGAGCTGCCCTACAGTCATGAGCTGCCCTACAGTCATGAGCTGCCCTACAGTCATGAGCTGCCACTCAGTCATGAGCTGCCCTACAGTCATGAGCTGCCACCCAGTCCGGAGCTGCCACCCAGTCCGGAGCTGCCACCCAGTCCGGAGCTGCCACCCAGTCCGGAGCTGCCTCTCTGTCCGGAGCTGCCTCTCTGTCCGGAGCTGCCTCTCTGTCCGGAGCTACCTCTCTGTCCGGAGCTACCTCTCTGTCCGGAGCTACCTCTCTGTCCTGAGCTACCTCTCTGTCCTGAGCTACCTCCTAAATCATGTGGGGGGCCTTGGGGAGGATTCTTAGGCCAAGGTCGTGGGCGAGGGTCGCCACTCAAAGGACGCTAAGGAGGGGGACAAAGACAGTGGTGGAGTGGTGTCCTCGTCCTGCGCCGGAGCCGCCACCGCGGACAGATGCCCACCCAGACCCTCCTCTTGAGTTTTAGGGGTGCGTTCGGAGTCCGCACCTCAGGAGGGGGGTACTGTAACGTCCTGACCAGAGTTCTTATGTGTTTTGCTTGTTTAGTGTTGGTCAGGACGTGAGCTGGGTGGGAATTCTATGTTGTGTGTCTAGTTAGTCTGTTTCTGTGTCCAGCCTAATATGGTTCTCAATCAGAGACAGCTGTCAATCGTTGTCCCTGATTGAGAATCATATATAGGAGGCTTGTTTTGTGTTGGGGATTGTGGGTGGTTGTTTCCTGTCTTTGTGTTTTGTCTGCACCAGCTAGGACTGTGACGGTTAGTTTGTTTTGTCATTTTGTATAGTGTCTTGTTTTGTGTTAATTAAATCATGGAAAATTACCACGCTGCACATTGGTCCTCAGATCCTTCTCGCCTCTCCTCGTCTGAGGAGGAGGACGACTTAGACTGCCGTTACACATGGTCATTGTGTGACTATATATTCAGAGTGTAAAGTTTCTGCTCAGAGTGGCAGTTTTCCTCTTTGCCTGTGAACAATGATAGTTAAATCTCCCTAGCTCTTTCTCTCTTTCTCCCCCCCCCCCTCTCAATCTGGCTACAGATTGAAGGTTTATCTTGTTATTCATAATGCGGAACATTATCATGTTATTACCATGCTAATACCCTTTATGACACTTTATTCTGAACTGTCACCAAAACAGTTTGAGATGTTGCTGTTTTAAATCATATAATTAGATTCAAGTTGTTTCATTCAAATTCGAGTGATTACAACGTTTATTATTGCAGAGCGAGGAAAGAACTTGGCTTTGGACCTGGGAGGAACTAACTTCCGGGTGCTGGTGGTGAAGATCCGGAGTGGAATACGCAAGTCTGTCCGCATGTACAACAAGATCTACGCCATCCCTCTGGAGATCATGCAGGGCACAGGAGAGGAGGCGAGGCTGCCACCGCCCCACTGAGCAGTGTACTGGAGGATCAATGAGTTATCCAGCTAACTTTGATAAACAACCAGAAATAACTATTGATTTTCTGCTTCATTAAGAAATCAAAACGTAGATATGTGTTTTGATTGTTGAGTCGATCAGCCCATGCCCATTTTGAGCTTATCTTTCTAAAAAGTAATAAGTTATTTCAGAATATTTAGGCAAGTTAGCTGGCTAACTCATTTATCCTGCTTTGCAGGATAGCCCTGTGGTGCCTAACCTTAACCTGACTCAAACAAATTCTCTGTTTCCAGGTATTCAACCACAATTTCCAGTGCATCTCAGATTTTCTGGACAACATGGGAATGAAGAATACTCGCCTCCCGCTTGGTTTCACCTTCTCCTTCCCCTGCAGACAGTCAGGAATCGATAAGGTAAAAGTATAATCGTCATGATAAAGATCAGCAACCTTAATGCCAAAGAATGGCAGTTATTTCAATGCCCTGTCTGCTTAATCAGGGTAAGACATTCCATTATTTTTCGAGTATGTAACCGCTCTCCATTGTAATACTTCCTTCCTTAGGGAAGTTTGGTTAGCTGGACCAAAGGGTTCAAAGCCACAGACTGTGAAGGAAGTGATGTGGTGGAAATGCTGCGAGAAGCTTATAAGAACAAGGAATGTGAGTGAAATGGAACAAGCCCTACTGTGCTCTGTAATAGCTAGTCTGGATGGAAATAACTATACTATCGCCAATTATAAAAGTATCCATAGGCCAAATGTAATATTTTGTTTCCTGTAGCAATTTGATCTGGATATTCTTGCTGTGGTGAATGACACAACGTGAACAATGATGTGTTCATATGAAGACCCCAAGTGTGAGATAGGACTCAATGCTGGTATGTAGGGCCTAGCTATTCTCAGCCCTGGTGATTTTATATTGCACTACACTAACAAAACAGTGAGATGTGTATGATCTCAGAGTGAAATGCTGCCCCCTAGGGACGAGGAGTAACATGTGTTACATGGAGGAAATGAGAAACATGGAGATGGTGGAGTGGGACAAGGAACGGACGTGTGTGAACACAGAGTGGGTCGGTTTAGGGGAGAATGACTCCCTAGAGGACATCTGGACCAGGTTTGACAGAGAAGTAGATGAGGGGTCATTGAACAACGGCAAACAAAGGCAAGTTGTTAATATCCAGATCAGACTGACCACTGTATCACTAGAGCAGGGTTTCTAAAACTATGGGTTCAGGACCCAAAGTGGGCCCTGGGCATGTGAGAGGTGGGTCGTGAGTTATTCTTCATTTGGGTTGTTGGAGGACGATTTAGGTCACGGGACGAAGGTCAATTTCTCATTTTAGTCTCGCGCTGAAAAGGTTTAAGAACCCCTGATGTAGAGGACACCCTGGTACCAGATCTGACTGAACACTTTATGCACCAAAATTATTTTATAATAATCATTTTATAACAACAATAATAATAATAATATATCATAACTTACTGTGCTACTAGAGGACACCTTGCTGCCAGGGATTGTCATTCAATTAGTTTCTTAGCCATAGTTCAGTCTAAATCTAATACAAGTGAGTTATTCAACCATGTTAAAGAGAGATACATTATGCTTATGGAAATTTTCCCTAACCCATAATCATTTAAAAAGGCTTGATTCAAATTCTGCATGGCAATGTCCCCATATTAGTAAATAAAAAGGTCTAGACTATTGCCCTGGCAATACAGTGAAATATTGAACAATTTAAGCTTTTTTTGCATGTCTAATTCATGTCATTTCCTGTTCCTCCAGGTTTGAGAAGATGACCAGCGGTATGTACTAGCGACCTTTAGGACAGCCAATAGCTACTTTCCTTACTAAGGAGTTGGAAACACTGCCTCCCCGTTTTGTTCTGTTTGCTGCTTCTGTTTGCTTCTGTTTGGTTACTTTGGTTCTGAGTCTTCCAAAAATGTCTAAGAAACCTACCTATTCACAAAGTATCTTGATGAATCCCACAGCACACCCTCACCCCTACCCCCTGCGTTTCTTTCATTAACATATTTACTAATGACCTGCCACTGGCTCTGAATAAAGCCTGTGGATGACTCAACACAATGCATGTCTGCTACTATAGCAAGTGAAATCAATGCAACACTTAACAAAGTGCTGCAGTCAGTTTCAGAATGGGTGGCAAGTAATAAGTTAGTCCTAAATATTTCCAAAACTAAAAACATTGTATTTGAGACAAATCATTCACTTAACAATAAACCGCAACTAAAACTTGTAATTAATAATGTGGAAATTTAGCAAGTTGAGGTGAGTAAACTGTATTTTCTTACTAGCATAGACTTTGCTGCTTTATTGAGGAAAGATGACTAACTATGACTGTGATTTGTGGTTGTCCCACCTAGCTACCTTAAAATGAATGCACTAACTGTAAGTCGTTTTGGATAAAAGCATCTGCTGAAGGACTAAAATGTAAAATGTAGTGAATACACCCCAGGCGAACAAAAATATCAAGTGTGAGACTCCTCTATCTCCCCCCAGTGACCGCTTGGCGCTACTGCAGGTGAGGTCCATTCTGCTGCAGCTGCGTCTGGACAGCATACGTGATGACAGCGTCATCGTCAAGGTGGTGTGGTCCATTTTATTTTTATTTTTTATTTTTCTTAACAACAAATCAATACAGGAAGTACAAGTGCGAACACAAGTATATATAAATAATATACAAAGGAAAATTGGGCTAGGGGGTACAATATCACGTTACATAAGGACCTTAAGGGACATATATACTTATAATTCTAACAGCTTTTTTGTTAGTAGAGTATTTAATTGTCTTAAAATATAGTTCCATTTCTTTTTGTAAGGTAAAAAATGTGGTGTTTTTTTTGTAAATTTACATTCGTGGATATGAAATTTGGCCAAAAGAAAAATGAAATGAATTACATAAAATTGTTTCATCTTATTTCTATTGTAGGTAAATAATTGAAGCAGTACATCTCTCCACAATAGTATAAAATCTTCATAAATGTGTTCAATTATAAATCTACTGATGTCTTGCCACAGTTTTCTTACATGAATACAATGCCAAAAAAGATGCAACACTGTTTCTGGGTGGTCATTACAAAAGGTACAACTTGAGTTTGTTTCCTTAAACTTCTTCATATAGTGGTTGGCAGGATAATATTTATGAACAATTTTAAAGGAAACTTTATTTTGTTAACAAGTAGGTATGTGTGTGGCAACATCCAAACTTTTTCCCAAAAGATATTATCAATAAATCCATTCCAATAAGGCATGACATAAGGTATACAACATCCTGCTGAAACAAGGTTCGTATCGCTCTGTTGTTGAATGGCCCAAAAGAGAAACAAATCTTTCCTACTGATGAGTCAACAGGGTCAACGGAAGGTAGGCTCTGAGGGTCAGGTCTTGACACGTTCCTGAATAATAAAGCAACACCTGAGGGAATGGCATCTAAAACAATTGCAAAATCTTTAGGTGTTACGGGGACCTTGTAAAGTGATAAGAATTCCTTATAACTAAGTAAAAAACTCTCTGCATTTACCAGTTGACTCACCAATAGGATATTATTTCAGAACCAATATTCTAAAACCAAATAAGTATTTTTATACAGTATATCACGATTATTCCATATATAATATCTGTGTGGAGAAAAATTATGCTTATAAATTAAGGACCATGACAAGAAAACCAGCCGATGAAAAGCAGAAAGTTTCACTGGAACTTTGTCAATATTATAATTGCAAACCAACATGAAGTTAAGGCCACCAAAAGTAGAGAAGACATGATGAGGAATACAATTCCAGATAGAAGTGGGTCTTCTTAGGAATTGTTTTATCCAATTGATCTTACAAAGTAGTAAAGTAGTAAAGTCCAGAAAATTCAGCCCACCATTCTCATAAGTGTTCATTACAACAGTTTTCCTAATGTAATGGGTACGGTTTCTCCACAGAAAGTTGAAAAGCATCTGGTCTATCTCCTTGCTTATTTTACTGTCAAGATATAAAGATAGAGTGCCATATGTTAGTCTAGAGATACCTTCGGCCTTGGTTATTAGGACTCTTCCTTTTAAAGATAAGTCCCTCTGTAGCCAGAGAAGCTTCTAGACTTCTGAACCTTTGTAATGGTTATGCCTAAATATGTACAGTTGAATTCAAAAGTTTACATACACCTTAGCCAAATACATTTAAACAGTTTTTAACAATTCCTGACATTTAATCCTCGTAAAAATTCCCTGTCTTAGGTCAGTTAGGATCACCGTTTATTTTAAGAATGTGAAATGTCAGAATAATAGTAGAGAGAGTGATTTATTTCAGCTTTTATTTCTTTCATCACATTCCCAGTGGGTCAGAAGTTTACATACACTCAATTAGTATTTGGTAGCATTGCTTTTAAATTGTTTAACTTGGGTAAAAAATTTCAGGTAGCCTTCCACTAGCTTCCCACAATAAGTTGGGTGAATTTTGGCCCATTCCTCCTGACAGAGCTGGTGTAACTGAGTCAGGTTTGTAGGCCTCCTTGCTCGCACACGCTTTTTCAGTTCTGCCCAAACATTTTCTATAGGATTGAGGTTAGGGCTTTGTGATGGCCACTCCAATACCTTGACTTTGTTGTCCTTAAGCCATTTTGCCACAACTTTGGAAGTATGCTTGGGGTCATTGTCCATTTTGAAGACCCATTTGCGACCAAGCTTTAACTTCCTGACTGATGTCTTGAGATGTTGCTTCAATATATCCACAAAATTTTCCCCTCATGATGCCATCTATTTTTTGAAGGGCACCAGGCCCTCCTGCAGCAAAGCACCCCCACAACATGATGCTGCCACCTCCGTGCTTCACGGTTGGGATGGTGTTCTTAGGCTTGCAAGGCTCCCCCCTTTTCCTCCAAACATAACGATGGTCACTATGGCCAAACAGTTCTATTTTTGTTTCATCAGACCAGAGGACATTTCTCGGAAAAGTACGATCTTTGTCACCATGTGCAGTTGCACACCGTAGTCTGGCTTTTCTATGGCGGTTTTGGAGCAGTGGCTTCTTCCTTGCTGAGCGGCCTTTGAGGTTATTTCGATATAGGACTTGTTTAACTGTGGATATAGATACTTTTGTACCTGTTTCCTCCAGCATCTTCACAAGGTCCTTTGCTGTTGTTCTGGGATTGATTTGCACTTTTCTCACCAAAGCACATTAATCTCTAGGAGACAAAATGCATCTCCTTCCTGAGCGGTATGACGGCTGCGTGGTCCCATGGTGTTTATACATGCGTACTATTGTTTGTACAGATGAACGTGGTACCTTCAGGCGTTTGGAAATTGCTCCCAAGGATGAACCTGTTACGATGAGCGAAGGGGGGGAACCCAAGAGCGGACCCACACAATCACACCATATGAGTGTGTGTGTGTGTGTGTGTGTGTGTGTGTGTGTGTGTGTGTGTGTGTGTGTGTGTGTGTGTGTGTGTGTGTGTGTGTGTGTGTGTGTGTGTGTGTGTGTGTGTGTGTGTGTGTGTGTGTGTGTGTGTGTGTGTGTGTGAGTGTGTGAGTGTGTGAGTGTGAGTGTGAGTGTGAGTGTGAGTGTGAGTGTGAGTGTGAGTGTGAGTGTGAGTGTGAGTGTGAGTGAGTGTGTGTGTGAGTGTGTGTGTGTGTGTGTGAGTGTGTGAGAGAGAGAGAGAGAGAGAGAGAGAGAGAGAGAGAGAAAACACCAGATGGACACCAGATGGACACCAGATGGCGTAGTGGGAGCAGATGTGATAGAACCAGACTTGTGGAGGTATAGGTCTTGGCTGATTTCTTTAGATTTTTCCCATGATGTCAAGCCAAGAGGCACTGAGTTTGAAGGTAGGCCTTGAAATACATCCACAGGTACACCTCCAATTGACTCAAATTATGTCAATTAGCCTATCAGAAGCTTCTAAAGCCTGGAATTTTCCAAACTGTTTAAAGGCGCAGTCAACTTAGTGTATGTAAACTTCTGACCCACTGGAATTTTTATACAGTGAAATAATCTGTCTGTAAACCATTTTTGGAAAAATTACTTGTGTCATGCACAAAGTAGATGTTCTAACCGACTTGCCAAAACTATAGTTTGTTAACAAGAAATGTGTGTAGTGGTTGAAAAACGAGTTTTAATGACTCCAACCTAAGTGTATGTAAACTTCCGACTTCAACTGTATGTAGTTCTGTCCTGTTGAGCTGTTCATGTCTATTAATGTTCTGTATTATGAGATGTTTCATGTTTTGTATGGACCCCAGGAAGAGTAGCTGCTGCTTTTACAACAGCTAATAGGGATCCCAATAAAATACTGAATACTTCCACTTTGAGCCATGAGAGATTGACATGCATATTATTTATGTTAGCTCTACGTGTACATTTAAAGGCCAGCCGTGCTGCCCTGTTCTGAGCCAATTGTAATTTCCCGAAGTCCCTCTTTTGGGCACCTGATCACATGACTGAATAGTAGCCCATGTGCAAGAAACTAGGGCCTGTAGGATCTGTCTTGTTGATAGTGTTGTTAAAAAGGCAGAGCTGCACTTTATTATGGATAGACTTCACCCCATCTTAGCTACTGTTATATCAACATGTTTTGATCATGACAGTTTACAATTCAGGGTTACTCCAAGCAGTTTAGTCACCTCAACTTGCTCAATTTCCACATTATTTAGTACAATATTTAGTTGAGGTTTAGGGTTTAGCATATCATTTGTATTTATTTAGGACTAACTTATTTCTTGCCCCTCGTTCTGAAACTAACTGCAGCTCTTTGTTCAGTGTTGCATTGATTTCAGTCGCTGTAGTAGCTGACGTGTTAAGTCATCCGCATACATAGACACACTGGCTTTACTCAAGGCCAGTTGCATATCATTAGTGAAGATTGAAAAAAGTAAGGGGCCTAGACAGCTGCCCTGGGGAATTCCAGAATTATGTTGGAGATACTTCCATTAAAGAACACCCTCTGTGTTCTGTTAGACAAGGAACTCTTTATCTACAATATAGCAGGGGGTGTAAAGTCATAACACATACGTTTTTCCATCAGCAGACTATGATCGATAATGTCAAAAGCTGCACTGAGGGCTAACAAAACAGATCCCACAATCTTTTCATCATAGATTTCTGTCAGCAAATCATCAGTCATTCGTGTAAGTGCCGTGCTTGTTGAATGTCTTTCCCTATAAGCGTGCTGAAAGTCTGTTGTCAATTTGTTTACAGTAAAATAGAATTTTATCTGGTCAAACACAGTTTTTTCCAAAAGTTTACTTAGGGTTTGTAACAGTCTGATTGGTCGGCTATTTGAGCCTGTAAAGGTGGCTTTACTATTCTTGGGTAGCGGAATTACTTTTCCTTCTCTCCAGGCCTAAGGGCACACTTTCTAGTAGGCTTAGATTGAAGATATGGCAAAAATGAAAAAATCATTAAAGTAGTTGGTAATGTCAGTGGGTTTTGCGATGAATGAGCCATCTGATTCAATGAATGATGGAGCTGAGATTGCCTTTTTGTCCAAAATTTAATTTAAGGTGCTCCAAAGCATTTTAAAATCATTCTTTATGTAATTTATCTTTGTTTCATAGTGTAGTTTCTTCTTCATTTTATTCAGTTTAGTCACATGATTTCTCAATTTGGAGTACGTTTTCCGATCGGTTGTGCAGCCAGATTTATTTTCCATACCATTTGCCTCCTCCCTCTCAACCATACCATTTTTAAATTCCTCATCACTCCACAGGGATTTAACAGTTTTTTCAGTCATTTTCTTAATGGTTGCATGCTTATTAGTAATTGGAATAATCAATTTCATAAATGTGTCAAGTGCAGCGTCTGGTTGCTCCTCATTACACACCACAGACCAACAAATATTCTTTACATCAACAACATAGGAATCACTACAAAACGTATTGTATGACCTCTCATGTACTATATTAGGTCCAGCCTTTGGAGAATTGGTTTTCCTACATATGGCTACTACATTGTGATCACTACATCCAATGGATTTGGATACTGCTTTAAAGCTAATTTCTGCAGCATTTGTAAAGATGTGATGTTGATGATTTCATTCATGTGCTGTTTAACTAACCTGGTAGGTTGACTGATAACCTGAACCAGGTTGCAGGCACTAGTTATAGTTTGAAGCTTTTTTCTTTAGTTGGCAGCTTGATGAAAGCCAATCAATATTTAAATCACCCAGAAAATATACCTCGCTGTTGATGTCACATACATTATCAAGCATTTCACACGTTATCCAGATACTGACTGTTAGCCCTTGGTGGTCTATAGCAGCTTCCCACCAGAATGGGCTTTAGGTGAGACAGATGAACCTGTAGCCATATTACTTCAACAGTATTTAACATGAGATCGTCTCTAAGCTTTACAGGAAGGTGGTTCTGAATATAAACGGCAACACCTCCACCTTTGGCATTACTGTCTTTTCTGTAGATGTTATAACCATGTATTGCGACCACTGTATCATCAAAGTATTATCTAAGTTAGTTTCAGAGATTGTCAGAATATGAATGTCATCTGTTACTAGCAAAGTATTGATTGCATGAGCCTTGTTTCTTAAGCTATTCTTGTTTCTTAAGCTATTCTTGTTTCTTAAGCTTTTCTGGGATGCTTGATTGTTTTCATTGCTTTACTGGGAAGCTTAGCAGAAGTAGTCATGCTGATGTTATTTATGTTAGTGCAGGGTGAGCTGCACACAGTGGACTTCCTACTATGGCACACCGCCTCAGTGCTAACAGTATAACTCTGGGTCATAAGCACATGATTACTGCCTACAATAGCTGTAGGATTAGCAGAGGCATTCAGTGCAGTTAGGGGGACAAATTAGGTTCCTTACATTGTGTCTTCCAACGCCCCCGGGATAATGTACATTTGCTGAAGCATTATAACAACTCAGTGACACAATGGCAGGGATTAACTGAGCTGGGCTTAGGTCATTGATAAGTCATTGTCTCAACACAGCCTTATAATGCTGTGAAAGGATCCAGAAACTCAAATGATTTGGGTGGATCCCATCCTCCTTATAAAACAAGGTTTGTTTCCAGAAGCTATCTAAATTGTCAATAAATGTTACACGCACAGAGCTGCAATAGTCTCGTAGCCAGTTACAACATGTAGTCAGGAGTCAAACGAACACCTAGTCCAGACTTTGACAGCATGTAGTCAGGAGTCAAACGAACACCTAGTCCAGACTTTGGCACAGTTTTAAAGAGTTTTATAGCACAACAGAACACATCTTAACACAGTACCTCTTGAACTGTTCAGCTTCTCCAGAATCCTCAAGGACACAGTCAAGGCTCTGGCGCCGCAGTGTGTCGTGGAGTTTGTCCTATCAAAGGATCTATATGGAACCTTTTTTTAAGGTTCTGTAAAGAACCATTCGCGTAAGGTTCTAAATGGAACCTGTTTTGCGCTATAAATAACACTTACCTAAGGTTCTATAAAGAACCATAAAAAAGGTTCTATATAGCACCAAAAAAGGGTTCCGCTATGGTTACAACCCTTTTGGGTGCTATATAGAACCCTTTTTATAGCTCTTTATAGAACCTTTATGGAGAAAGGTTATTTATAGAACCATTCTCAATCTAAAACGTTTTTGAAGAACAATACAAGTTTTTTATTCTGGATTAATAGCCTTATTACATTGTTAAAATTCCATAGGTTTTATTATTGTGTTTATTGTCAAGTTGAATCAGTTGTGCTAGCTCCGGAACAGAGAAACTTGAGAACTGCTGAATTAGATTTACAGTAGTCAACCATTTTCAAGTGTCACGATCGTCTATGGGTGAGAGAGAGGACCAAGGCGCAGCGTGTGCAAAATACATTCTCTTTTATTTCAGAGAAGGGAAAAACACGCAACGAACACTATAACAAAACGAAACAAAACAACAAACGATCGTGAAGCTATAAACGTAAGTGCACACACAAGCTACAAACGTACAACATAGACAATTACCCACAAAACCCAAATGCCTATGGCTGCCTTAAATATGGCTCTCAATCAGAGACAATAAACCACAGCTGCCTCTAATTGAGAACCAATCTAGGCAGCCATAGACATACAAACACCTAGACAAGACACTGACCCATTAAACGTACAAACCCCTAGAGAAACCAAAACACATACATTCCCCATGTCACACCCTGACCTAACTAAAATAATGAAAACAAAGATAACTAAGGCCAGGGTGTGACAGTACCCCCCCCCCCCCCCCCCCAAAGGTGCGGACTCCGACCGCACAACCTGACATTGAAGGGGAGGGTCCGGGGTGGGCCTTAATATGGCGGCGGCTCGGGTGCGGGACGTGGCCCCCACTCCACCATTGTCAATACCCGCTTTGGTGGCGCCTCTGGAGCGGCGACCCTTGTAGCAAGTCCCGGACTGAAGACCATCCCAGAGGGCGCCACCGGACGGATGGGTAGCTCCGGACGGATGGGTAGCTCCGGACTGAGGGACGGCAGCTCCGGACTGAGGGACGGCAGCTCCGGACTGAGGGACGGCAGCTCCGGACTGAGGGACGGCAGCTCCGGACTGAGGGATTGCAGCTCATGGCTGGCTGACGGATCTGGCTGCTCATGGCTGGCTGACGGATCTGGCTGCTCATGGCTGGCTGACGGATCTGGCTGCTCATGGCTGGCTGACGGATCTGGCTGCTCATGGCTGGCTGACGGATCTGGCTGCTCATGGCTGGCTGGCGGATCTGGCTGCTCATGGCTGGCTGGCGGATCTGGCTGCTCATGGCTGGCTGGCGGATCTGGCTGCTCATGGCTGACTGGCGGCTCTGGCAGATCCTGGCTGACTGGCGGCTCTGGCAGATCCTGGCTGGTTGGCGGCTCTGGCAGATCCTGGCTGGTTGGCGGCTCTGGCAGATCCTGGCTGACTGGCGGCTCTAGCGGCTCCTGACTGACGGGCGGCTCTGACGGCTCGGGACAGACGGGCGGCTCTAATGGCTCGGGACAGACGGATGGCTCAGATGGCGCTGGGCAGACGGATGGCTCAGATGGCGCTGGGCAGACGGATGGCTCAGATGGCGCTGGGCAGACGGATGGCTCAGATGGCGCTGGGCAGACGGATGGCTCAGATGGCGCTGGGCAGATGGATGGCTCAGATGGGGCTGGGCAGACGGGCAGTTTAGGCGCCGCTGGGCAGACGGCAGACTCTGGCCGGCTGAGGCGCACTGTAGGCCTGGTGCGTGGTGCCGGAACTGGTGGTACCGGGCTGGGGACACGCACCTGAAGGCTAGTGCGGGGAGAAGGAACAGGGCATACTGGACCCTGGAGACGCACATTTGGCCTAGTGCGTGGTGCCGGCACTGGTGGTACCGGGCTGGGGACACGCATCTCAGGGCTAGTGCGGGGAGCAGCAACAGGAAGCACAGGACTCTGGAGACGCACAGGAGGCTTGGTGCGTGGTGCCGGAACTGGTGGTACCGGGCTGGAGACACGCACCATAGGGCGAGTGCGTGGAGGAGGAACAGGGCTCTGGAGACACACTGGAAGCCTGGTGCGTGGTGTAAGCACTGGTGGTACTGGGCTGGGGTGGGGCGGTGGCACCGGAAATACCGGACCGTGCAGGCGTACTGGCTCCCTTGAGCACTGAGCCTGCCCAACCTTACCTGGTTGTATGCTCCCCGTCGCCCGACCAGTGCGGGGAGGTGGAATAACCCGCACCGGGCTATGTAGGCGAACCGGGGACACCATGCGTAAGGCTGGTGCCATGTAAGCCGGCCCGAGGAGACGCACTGGAGACCAGACGCGTTGAGCCGGCTTCATGGCACCTGGCTCAATGCTCAATCTAGCCCGGCTGATACGTGGAGCTGGAATGTACCGAACCGGGCTATGCACGCGTACAGGAGACACCATGCGCTCTACTGCGTAACACGGTGTCTGCCCGTACTCTCGCTCTCCACGGTAAGTACAGGGAGTAGGCGCAGGTCTCCTACCTGACTTCGCCACACTCCCTTTTAGCCCCCCCCCAAGACATTTTTTGGGCTGACTCACAGGCTTCCTACCGCGTCTTCGTGCTGCCTCCATTCGCCGGTATCCCTCCTCGCACTGCGCCAGAGAATCCCAGGCGGGCTCCGGCACTCGCCCTGGGTCGATCGCCCACCTGTCGATCTCCTCCCACGTAGTGTAGCCCAGATCCTGCTCCCTTTGCCATAAATCCTGTGTGTATTGCTCCTGTTGCTGCTTTACACGCCGCTTGGTCCGATTCAGGTGGGTAATTCTGTCACGATCGTCTATGTGTGAGAGAGAGGACCAAGGCGCAGCGTGTGCAAAATACATTCTCTTTTATTTCAGAGAAGGGAAAAACACGCAACGAACACTATAACAAAACAAAACAAAACAACAAACGATCGTGAAGCTATAAACGTAAGTGCAGACACAAGCTACAAACGTACAACATAGACAATTACCCACAAAACCCAAATGCCTATGGCTGCCTTAAATATGGCTCTCAATCAGAGACAATAAACCACAGCTGCCTCTAATTGAGAACCAATCTAGGCAGCCATAGACATACAAACACCTAGACAAGACACTGACCCATTAAACGTACAAACCCCTAGAGAAACCAAAACATACATTCCCCATGTCACACCCTGACCTAACTAAAATAATGAAAACAAAGATAACTAAGGCCAGGGTGTGACATCAAGTGACACAAGGCCATGTGTGAGTGAGTCTTTCACAAGACACCATTACTGGCCATTGTCTTATATCTAACATGTAATAATTGCATAACACAACAGAATTGAAAAACTGGAATGACACGCTCACTCATGGTTGCACAAAACGAGCAGTGCTCAAACCATGCCCTAAAATATTCCAATGAGCCGCCACCCCTACATTTGAATTATCACTAAAAGAGGATTTTTTTTTTTTGAACTGCAAAGAACCATTCAAGTTCTCAAAGGGTTCTTTGCGTCAGTGTGGTTCCACATCGAACCATCACCCTTCCCAAAGAACCCTTGAGGAAACCTAATTTCTTAGTATTTAGCATGTGTTGAGTAAGACATATTGACACTTACCAATGGTTTCCAAATCTATATTCAATTGTCACCTCCTGTAGAATTAAATTACACAGTCAGGTAAAGTGATTCATTTTTATTCATATCCTGTGTTACAACATTGGAATGTCCCCTATTACAGTTGAAGTCGGAAGCTTACATACACTTAGGTTGGAGTCATTAAAACTAGTTTTTCAACCACTTCACAAAATTCTTGTTAACAAACTATAGTTTTGGCAAGTCAGTTAGGACATCTACTTTGTGCATGACACAAGTAATTTTTCCAACAATTGTTTACAGACAGATTATTTCACTTATAATTCACTGTATCACAATTCCAGTGGGTCAGAAGTTTACACAAACAAAGTTGACTGTGCCTTTAAACAGCTTGGAAAATTCCAGAAAATTATGTCATGGCTTTAGAAGTTTCTGATAGGCTAATTGACATCATTTGAGTCAATTGGAGGTGTACCTGTGGATGTATTTCAAGGCCTACCTTCAAACTCAGTGCCTCTTTGCTTCACATCATGGGAAAATCAAAAGAAATGAACCAAGACCTCAGGAAAGATGGTATACCTCCACAAGTCTGGTTCATCCTTGGGAGCAATTTCCAAATGCCTGAAGGTACCATGTTCATCTGTACAAACAATAGTACGCAAGTATAAACACCATGGGACCACACAGCCGTCATATCACTCAGGAAGGAGACGCGTTCTGTCTCCTAGAGATGAACGTACTTTGGTGTGAAAAGTGCAAGTCAATCCCAGAACAACAGCAAAGAACCTTGTGAAGATGCTGGAGGTACAAAAGTATCGATATCCACAGTAAAACGAGTCCTATATTGACATAACCTGAAAGTCCACTTAGCTAGGAAGAAGCCACTGCTCCAAAACCGCCATAAAAAAGCCAGACTACGGTTTGCAACTGCACATGGGGACAAAGATCGTACTTTTTGGAGAAATGTCCTCTGGTCTAATGAAACAAAAATAGAACTGTTTGGCCATAATGACCATCGTTATGTTTGGAGGGAAAAGGGGGAGGCTTCCAAGCCGAAGAACACCATCCCAATCGTGAAGCATGTTGTGGGAATGCTTTGCTGCAGGAGGGCCTGGTGCACTTCACAAAATAGATGGCATCATGAGGGATGCAAATTATGTGCATATATCGAAGAAACATCTCAAGACATCAGTCAGGAAGTTAAAGCTTAAAGCTTGGTCGCAAATGGGTCTTCCAAATGGACAATGACCCCAAGTATACTTCCAACGCTGTGGCAAAATGACTTAAGGACAACAAAGTCAAGGTATTGGAGTGGCCATCACAAAGCCCTGACCTCAATCCTATAGAAAATTTGTGGGCAGAACTGAAAAAGCATGTGCGAGCAAGGAGGCCTACAAACGTGACTCAGTTACACCAGCTCTGTCAGGAGGAATGGGCCAAAGTTCACCCAACTTATTGTGGGAAGCTTGGGGAAGGCTACCCGAAACATTTGACCCAAGTTAAACAATTTAAAGGCAATGCTACCAAATACTAATTGTGTGTATGTAAACTTCTGACTCACTGGGAATGTGATGAAAGAAATAGAATGATTTATTTCAGCTTTTATTTACTATTATTCTGACATTTCATATTCTTAATATAAAGTGGTGATCCTAACTGACCTAAAACAGGTAATTTTTACTCTGATTAAATGTCAGGAATTGTGAATTGAGTTTACATCTATTTGGTTAAGGTGTATGTAAACTTCTGACTTCAACTGTATGTTGGCTAAATTAGACCCCTAGTGGGATTAAATGGAAGAGTTAAACCAGGGCTGCTGCATGATACGTCATAAGACCATACACAGTAGTAGAGGGAAAACTTTGCTCACGGTAATCCCTCTCTGTCCTAGTAGTGACCTAGCCTCCTGGGTTAATGATTCAGCTCATTCAGGTTTAGGGGCTGCTGCATGCTGTAGGTCACACTCGCAAAACCAGAATATAAACAGCACTATGTACTGACATACTGTACATGCCCCCCTCAATGTATAGGATGATTATGACTATTTTAAGAATTGTGATATTCCCTTAGAGGGCATTGGGCCAACCTGTGATTTCTTTGTGCATTTCTAAAGAGAGGCAAGGTGTCTGGCAGATTTAATGAAGCCTTTGTTGTGCCTTTGGCTGAAGATATTTGGGTGCATTCATTCAGTATTCTTGTTTTTTTAATGTTGTAACAATAAGAGCTTTCAGTCAGAAATACAGTATCACAAGGGGAATCAGCATAGATATGTGATTCTGAAGGACTGCAGACACACTGGGCCCAGCAAAGTAGCATAGTCACCATTTGATTATATAATGAATCGCCCTCTCTCAAATCCCGGCCAATCCTATCTGGAGGAACAAGTTGGTAGCACTGATTTACGTTGAGATTACCTAATCTTATTGAGGAGAAGACTTTCCCTATTCCTTCAACCACGGAGAACATGAAGAGATTGAGGATAGACGAAGTGAGAGATGATGAAGATATTTTACCACATCCTACTGTACGTATCACTCAACTATCTCATTAACTGGAGGGATATGCTAGGCTTATCATGAATGTGCATTATAGTTAGCTGAATAAAGCTAATTCAACTGATGCCATTGCATAATATCGTAGTGAGTGTTTGTTAATTGGATTCTTGGACAGGAACATAAGGCATTAGCTGTGTGATAGATAGAAAAGTTGGGAGCTGGATCATTTGTATGAAAACTGATGTACATGGCTTATTCACAACATTGCCTGAAGAGGTTTTGTTGATGAACACCACTGACCTTTCTTCTGTAGACCACTCCAACTGAATCACTTATGTGACAATAGACAATACAAGTATAATGAAATGATTTGTGTTACAGTATTACTTCTCGTATTTCAACGTTTCTGTAAAAAATAAAAAATATAATATTAATATATATATTTTTTTAAATTCTAATGAATGAATACCCCAGCATAGGAGGACACATATTATTGTGATATTCTCCCCACCAGGTTCAAACTGTTCACTCTATGTGTGGCTTTAAAATAAAGTGAATATTTGAATGGTCACCTCATAAAACGTGACTCATACATTGCACATGATCAAAATCCCATTCTATTGCTCAGTGTGAATTCCTACTCATCCCAGCTCTTTGGAGGAACGTTTCCTCTCCGTTATCTACTGTGTAAACATCATTTATGTTGTCACCATGGTGATTCTAACTGAAACTGCCACTGACAGGAAATCGCTTTATGTTTGTGAAGTCTGTGTTGATTGGTTGTGTGTTTGCATGCATATCCAATGTGTAACAATCACACCTCAGCCTCTATAGTATACTATAGCTGAGTAATACCAAGTTTTAACATTTTGAATGAATTCCCTGTTTTATTAGTATTGATGGAAAACCCAAGCCTAGTGGATTTAGGTTTCTGTGAATAGTGAAGCGTTAACTACATGGTAACAGATCTGCTTTCATTGTCTTTAAAATTGTAAAGCGATGATTGAGTTCAGCAGGTGTGCTGGAGCCCTCTCTCTATCCTGCTTTCAGTCTCTGTCTCTCTCACACTCTCTCTAACGTTCCCCCCCCACACACACACACATTTTTACCCGTCAACCTGTTCTTCTTTCACTATTTCTAAATTCTGAAATATATTTTAATTCTATTTTTATTGAACTTTTATTTAACCAGGTAGGCCAGTTGAGACAAGTTCTCATTTACAACTACGACCTGGCCAAGATAAAGCAAAGCAGTGCGACCAAGAACAACAACCCAGAGTTACACATGGGATAAACAAACGTACAGTCAATAACACAATAGAAAAATCTATGTACAGTGTGTGCAAATGTAGTAAGATTAGGGAGGTAAGGCAATAAATAGGCCATAGTGGTGAAATAATTACAATTTAGCATTAACACTGGAGTGATAGATGTGCAGATGATGATGTGCAAGTAGAGATACTGGGGTGCAAAAGAGCAACAACAACAAAAAACATAGGGATGAGGTAGTTGGGTATTCTTTTTACAGATGGGCTGTGTACAGGTACAGTGATCGGTAAGCTGCTCTGACAGCAAATGCTTAAAGTTAGAGAGGGAGATATAAGTCTCCAGCTTCTGATTTTAGCAATTTGTTCCAGTCATTGGCAGCAGAGAACTGGAAGGAAAGGCGGCGAAAGGAGGTGTTGGCTTTGGGGATGACTAGTGAAATATACCTGCTGGAGCGCGTGCTACTGGTGGGTGTTGCTATGGTGACCAGTGAGCTGAGATAAGGTGGGGCTTTACCTAGCAAAGACTTATAGATGACCTGGAGCCAGTGGGTTTGGCGACGAATATGTAGCGAGAGCCAGCCAACGAGAGCATACAGGTCGCAGAGGTAGGTAGTATATGGGGCTTTAGTAACAAAACGGATGGCACTGTGATAGACTACATCCAATTTGCTGATTAGAGTGTTGGAGGCTATTTTGTAAATGACATCGCCGAAATCAAGGATCGGTAGGATAGTCAGTTTTACGGTCAGAGTATGTTTGGTCAGAGTATGTTTGGCAGCATGAGTGGAGGATGCTTTGTTGCGAAATAGGAAGCCGGTTCTAGATTTAATTTTGGATTGGAGATGCTTAATGTGAGTCTGGAAGGAGAGTTTACAGTCTAACCAGACACCTAGATATTTGTAGTTGTCCACATATTCTAAGTCAGAACCGTCCAGAGTAGTGATGCTAGTCGGGCAGGAGGATGCGGGCAGCAATCGGTTGAAGAGCATTTAATTTTACTAGCATTTAAGAGTAGTTGGAGGCCACGGAAGGAGTGTTGTATGGCATTGAAGCTCGTTTGGAGGTTTGTCACAGTGTCCAAAGAAAGTGTGTGAGCAAACTGAACCTTGTTCAAAAACCCCGAACCTTGTTCAAAAGAAGTGAGTAAGAGAGAACTTAACTTCCCCTGATGACTTAACTTCCCCTGGTAGCTCTGGAATTACCAGACAAATGCAGTGACAATCCCTCCTGCTCAATTACAGCAGTTGGGAGGGGAGCAGGGAGGTGTGGGGGAGAGGTTGGATAGAGGACTCGTGTTTCAGAGAATAGCACACGTCAGGGGTGTGTCATCTGACTGTCGTGAGCTGAACCACGTCCATTTATACACACCACTCCCTGTGTGTGAGACAGAGAACAAAACGTAACCTGGATTGAGCATGAATTCCTTATTTAGCAGGGGGACGTTCTAAATTGTTAACAACAGACTTACCAAAATACACAAAACTAGATTTTTTTCTGTTTCGTGTGTATTTGAAAATCAAACGTATTATTAATTTGGAGTGGTCATACAGTCAGTTGCTTTTCCGTTGCAACACAACTGGACCTCTAAGCCACGTCCTAAACCTTTACAACCCCCTACAAGTGTCCTTCAGGCAGCTTGTACCACTGCCCTTTGTAGGCAGCAGTGAGGTAACAGACAGCAGCAGCCTCCAGTAGGGGCAGTCCAGAGAAATATATTAGTCAGCTTCATGAGCTCCCTGACAACATGCAGTGACCCCCCCCTAGAGAAATATATTAGTCAGCCTAATGAGCTCCCTGACGACATGCAGTGACCCCCCCCCCCCCCCCCCCCGAGAAATATATTAGTCAGCTTAATGAGCTCCCTGACAACATGCAGTGACCCCCCCCTAGAGAAATATATTAGTCAGCCTAATGAGCTCCCTGACGACATGCAGTGACCCCCCCCCCCCCCCCCCAGAGAAATATATTAGTCAGCTTAATGAGCTCCCTGACAATATGCAGTGACCCCCCCCCCCCCCAGAGAAAAAACGCTTCTGGGGTCAGAGGAGGACACTCGAGTGACACAGCCTCAACCCAAGAGCAAGGACAATTCAGCGTAACCTAACCCCTCTCTCTGCCTACTGTTTAACCCCTATGAGCCATCGCCACAGCAACGTGCTGAACATGCCTGTTGGTTTCCTCTTCACAGTAAAAAAAGGATTGAGACCGGTTCTCTTTTTCCCCTCCTCCTCTCTCCTCTACTTCCTCGTTTCCTCCCCCACCCGATGTTCTTGTGAAAGAGAGTGTGTACTGCAGGCAGCCAGCCAGCCAACCTTTCGGCTGGGTTCTGCCCGGGAGGCTCCGGCTTCAGCAGTTCAGCCAATCAGAGCACAGGCAGAAGGAAGGGCTTAAACCAGTCCCCATCCCAGCCCCCCTACTGCGTGCATCTCATGCAAGCTAAACTTACTCCACATAGTCTGACTTCCTGGACCCAGGGAGAGAGTGTTGCGATAGTACTGATCTGTGTAGGAGCCCCATACATGACTGCTTTGTTTGAAACTGTGAGCTTTTTTTAACCTCCTTACCAGTGAGAAGAGACTTTAGGGATTTCCCTTTTTTTAGCTCTCCATTTCTCCTTCACCACATCGGTGGACAGGATGATAGCAGCACAGCTTCTGGCCTACTTCTTCACTGAGTTGAAGGATGATAAAGTCAAAAAGGTGAGTGCTCTGTAGGGACCTTGCTACAGCAAGTAGAGTCGTTGCTACCTTCCTCCTAAAAATAGGACAGCTTTGAGGCACAGAGCTCAGGGCCATGTGACAAAATGTGACATAATCTGAAGCCCTGGGCTTATCGAGTGCCCCAAAGTTGGTAGATTCTCTCTGACTAGAGTCATGATTACGTTTCCCTGTGTTGTGATAGCGTGCAGCAGCGTTTACAGTGTTGGTCAGGGCATCTTGTCTGTACCACTGCAATGTCCTTGAAACCAGGATGTGGCCTGCCCTGAGCAGTGGGCCACGGGTTTTTCCAAGTCTGTTGTGAATGAATGTGTAGGGTGTGGTAACTAACCCTGTGAGAGGTCAGGAGCATCTAAAGCTACCCACCTCTTATGAGAAGAGGGTCAGGTTTCAGCTGCCGAATGACATTGCCTCCACCCGCTTCCTGGAGGCCCTTGCTGTAATGATTTCACTCTGTCATTGTTGAGAGAGAAAGGAATGCAAACGTTGAGAATGTGCATGTTGGAACTGCCCCATACCTCCTCTCCTGGCTGTTGTAGGACTACTGGCTAGGGTGTGTTAGTGGCAAATATGCCTAAAGAAAAGCTAGCAAGTACATACTCTAGCTGGCAGGCCTATATCCTTGTGGTAAATGTAATGTCACTAGATTAAAACCAGCTATTATTCAGAAGTATCAAACATCTTTAGATTTCTCTGGCACAGCCATGTAAACAAATTACAGCGAGGTACAGGTTATTTATTCTCTGAAGGTTATTTGTGTGGATGTCTGAGATGTGCTGCTGAATGACTTGTAGTGCTAATGAATGAAACATTCAGTTGCAAGTTGTTGGGCTCAACTAGTGTTTTGTAACAGGCCCAAACAGCGATCGAAAGATGTATGTGCTTTTACTTGTTTGGTCAGCTGCAAGTACATTTTTTTTTTAGAGTTATTTCCTCCTCCAAATCTGCTGGTTTGGTCATCAATTCAGTTAATGTAGGAAACTGCTAGAAAGAGAACCCATGTGTTCTCAATTGACGCAACTCTAAAAAGGAATCTAAAACGTTTAGGTGTTGTACAATCCAATCTTCCTTAATTGTGCAATATCCTCTCTGAGTAGTATCCATAATTGTTCGTTTTTTTACAATATGTGCAATATGATCAAGGATAAGGAATGTGTCATAGGTATCACATAGATTGTGTGTATTTGTACTGACTCATTTACGTGATTAATATGTCATACAACTAGCCCTAGGTGGCCATCAGGGAGGGACGTGCTAATATGCCACACTCCCATTCTACATCTTTAGGAAACAGGAAACAATTAAATGACTGTAAAAAGACACCAGTGAAAGCTAAGTTTACATATCCTCAGTCCTTTATTGCGATGTGTGCTGTGGTAGTTAAAAAAACATTGACATATCGAAATATTTGTTTGGCAAATATCGAAGGCTTTTAGCTTGTGGCTAGAGAAACACACCCATATTACATTTGGTTATCGGGTTAAACTTTCAAACGGTGTTCTGAACACAATGCAATGAAGGTTCAACGGGCAGCCATTTTCAGTCAATACTAAGCATTCCTTACAGGGTTAATTGTGTCTACAAAACTACTATAAATAATACTACATGTTTGTAAAAAAACGCATTACCAAATTTCATGAGCCTAATCTCAAGGCTGATGAAATGGTTAGAACAGGAAATATGTGTAATATCTAACCCCTGGAACAGGAAGCCCACGCATTCTTCATAAATGACGGATATTTACAGTGCCTTCAGAAAGTATTCATACCTCTTGACTTATTCCACGATGTTGTTGTGTTTCAGCCTGATTTGAAAATGTATTAAATACAATACCCAATAATGACAAAGTGAAAACATGTTTTTATACATTTTAGCAAATTTATTGAAAATGAAATACAGAAATATCTAATTTACTTAAGGATTCACATCCCTGAGACAATACATGTTAGAATCACATTTGGCAGCGATGACCGTTTTGAGTCTTTCTGGGTAAGTCTCTGAGAGCTTTGCACACCTGGATTGTACAATATTTGCATATATGTATTTTTTATTTTTTCCTCAATCTGAACCAGGCTGTAACACAACAAAGTGTGTAAAAAGTCAAGGGGTGTGAAGGCACTGTATGGTGTGTGTTCCTCATTTTTTTATAGCAATGCTGACTGTATGTACTGTATGACAATCATCGTGACTTGCTTTTTATGTTTCCTGCATTGGAATAATAAAGTTTATACAGTTAGTGCTAACCCAATCATTTTATATCTCACATAAATTCCTTTCAGTTTTATTCCTCTTATTACAGACCGGTACTGTCTAGCTCGTTACTGGAATGTCTCGAGGCAGTTCAATAGAGCTCTGTCCTCAAATAAACTCCTGTTTTATTTCACTAGTGCTGCCTTCATTCACATGGACAGATGTGGAAAGGCTTTAGAGTGAACGGCTCACTCTCCCAAGATTAAGGGTCAGAGGTGTGGCCTTCATGTCACTAGGCCCAGTATGTCAAAGGACGGCTGAATTACTAGTATTACTTGAATGTTTTGTAACTTTTGGTGTCGTTTGTGAGCCCATTTTATCTGCTTTCTCCTTGAAAGGGAACACAATAATCTTAATGTTTTGAATGTTGATGTATGAATGATGAGTGGATTAAACTGAATAAAACATTTCCCTCAAGAAGAAGGTGGTTGTCAAATCAAATTGTTTTTGTCACATGCGCCGAATACAACAGGTCTAGACCTTACAGTGAAATGCTTACTTACAAGCACTTACCCAACAATGAAGTTTTAATAAAAATAAGTGTTAAGTAAAAAATTTAAAATAGAAAGGAACAAATAATTCAACAACAGTAGTAAAATAACAATAGCGGAGCTATATACACGGTGTACCGGTACAGAGTCAATGTGCGGGGGCACCGGTTAGTCGAGGTAATTGAGGTAATTGTAACGGCAGTCCTCCTCCTCTTCATCTGAAGAGGAGGAGTATTGAGGGAACCAAGGCGCAGCGTAGTGAAATGACATATTTTATTAATGAAAACACGAACTTGACTAAACTAACAAAACAACAAACGGTGTAGACAGACCTAAACGACGAACTTACATAAAACAAGAAGAACGCACGAATAGGAAAACATAGACTACACAAACCGAACAAACCGTAAACAGTCCCGCGTGGTGTACAGACACAGACACGGAAGACAATCACCCACAACGAACACTGTGACAACGCCTACCTAAATATGACTCTTAATTAGAGGAACGCCAAACACCTGCCTCTAATTAAGAGCCATACCAGGCTACCCAAAACCAACACAGAAACAGAAAACATAGAATGCCCACCCAACCTCACGTCCTGACCAACTAACACACATACCAAACTAACATAAATAGGTCAGGAACGTGACAGTAATATGTACATGTAGTTAAAGTGGCTATGCATAGATAATAAACAGAGAGTAGCAGCAGCGTAAAAAGGGATCTGGGTAGCCCTTTGATTAGCTGTTCAGGAGTCTTATGGCTTGGTGGTAGAAGCTGCTAAGAAGCCTTTTGGGCCTAGACTCTAGCGCTCTGGTACCGCTTGCCGTGCAGTCTATGACTAGGGTAGTTGGAGTCTTTGACAATTTTTAGGGCCTTCCTCTGACACCGCCTGGTATAGAGGTCCTGGATGGCAGGAAGCTTAGCCCCAGTGATGTACTGGGCCGTACGCACTACCCTCTGTAGTGCCTTGCGGTCGGAGACCGAGCAGTTGCCATACCAGGCAGTGATGCAACCAGTCAGGATGCTCTCGATGGTGCAGCTGTAAAACCTTTTGAGGATCTGAGGACCCATGCCAAATTTTTCAGTTTCCTGAGGGGGAATAGGCTTTGTCGTGCCCTCTTCACAACTGTCTTAGTGTGTTTGGACCATGACAGTTAGTTGGTGATGTGGACACCAAGGGAACTTGAAGCTCTCAACCTGTTCCACTACAGTCCCGTCGATGAGAATGGGGACGTGCTCGGTCCTCCTTTTCCTGTAGTCCAAAATCATCTCCTTTGTCTTGAACACATTGAGGGAGTGGTTGTTGTCCTGGCACCACACGGCCAGGTCTCTGACCTCCCTATAGGCTGTCTCATCATTGTTGGTGATCAGGTTGTGTAATCGGCAAACTTGATGATGGTGTTGGACTTGTGCCTGGCCGTGCAGTCATGAGTGAATAGGGAGTACAGGAGGGGACAGAGCACGCACCCCTGAGGGGCCCCCGTGTTGAGGATCAACGTGGCGGATGTGTTGTTACCTACCCTTACCACCTGGGGGCGGCCCGTCAGGAAGTCCAGGATCCAGTTGCAGAGGGAGGTGTTTAGTCCCAGGGTCCTTAGCTTAGTGTTGAGCTTTGAGGGCACTATGGTGTTGAACGCTGAGCTTTAGTCAATGAATAGCATTCTCACGTAGGTGTTCCTTTTGTCCTGGTGGGAAAGGGCAGTGTTGAGTGAAATAGAGATTGCATCATCTGGGGATTTGTTGGGGCGGTATGCAAATTAAGTGGGTCTAGGGTTTCTGGGATAATGGTGTTGATGTGAGCCATGAGTGATCAATGATGATGACGTGTTGATGTCTTTCAGATCGATAAGTACCTGTACGCCATGCGTTTCTCCGACGAGACGCTGGTGGACATCATGAAGCGCTTCAGGATTGAGCTGGGAAATGGGCTGGGCCAGGACACCAACCCCACAGCATCCGTCAAGATGCTGCCCACCTTCGTCAGGTCCATTCCTGACGGTTCAGGTGAGCATGGATATTCAGATGAATAAGAGTTGTGGGAAATGTATGCCTTTCTTTAAAAGGGACAAGATGTAACATGTTAAAGATTTGTACAGTTACTGGTGTAGGATCTTAATTAGTTTCAGGAAATTTACTGCACACCAGGAAATACAAACTTGTAGTGTATTCAAACTTTAAAAAAGGCTTCTGAAGTTCGTCATTTCCACTTTAGAATGTCAGACTTGATTTGACCTCTGCTGAGTCCCCCAACAACCGGAAGCTCCGGTTTTCAGGGGAAATGGAAAAAGAGCCTGGCTGCATTTCAAACACTTAAGACACACCTTCTCCCCTCAGCCCTCAAATTAAGTGGACACTTCTGATAACGTGTCTGACGAGTTGACACTTGCAGGGCAAGGAGCGAGGGAAGAATAAATACATTTTAAATGGACCACTCTTGCCCGGAAATGTGTCACTTGTTCATCCCACGGTTGTGTTTTCAGTCATTATGGAACTGTTGTGTGTGCCTTATATGTGCTACAGTCAATTATGATTGCATTTCATATCTTGGCTGGAAGACAACGCATCCACAGACATCGAATGTTAGCCATCCTACTATATCAGGTAAATCGATGGATGAGTGTGATGTCAGGGAAAGTTATGTTCGCAAGTTAACGTTTCCAAAAGCTAACCAAACAAAAACATCATTACTTTTATGATACGTGTTTGCATTAGTAGCACAATTTCTAACTTATTTACACTTGTATGTTGACTTCTCCATATTAATGGTTGGTTTTACATTTTGGCTGACTTTTCTTCGCGGATGTACAATCATCATGAATTGAATTATGGGGTGTTTCAGGCCCGGAGCGAACGTAATTGTACACTCGCAAACTCGATCAAAAACGAGGGCTGAGGGGCTTACGTTGCCAACTTCCCTTGCTTGGCTAATGTTAAGAGAATTATGTTCTCAAGGTTCATAAACTGAACTTCAATTGAACTACTCGGTCTGCTACTAAAAATTTGTAAGATTCTTGTTGAAATGAAACAGACAGAGGCCAGTCTACAATAGTCAGCAACGTTTATTTACGAGAGCTCTGGCCTGTTGTACAAGACAATTTATTTTATACTGGCTTCTCACGCACACACATTTGCACACAAACAGTAGGTATGCACACACTGTCCTGCTACCCAGCCGACAAAGATTAGGGACCGTGAGACTTACTCCCCATCCTCCCTCAAGATAGGGAGACCCTGGGAAGTACTCTGTGGCCCCAGCCAAGGTCGGCGCCGAATTCTGCTCAGACAGTCTGTTTTTAAGATAAACATTAGCTATATTGTTTTACCCTAATTCTAACTAGAACTACACATTTATTGATTATAATTTTATACATTCTAATCAATTCCATACAATTATATGGTTTCAGGGTGGAATATTCGAATCATTCAATTAACAGATAAATTCCATTAACACTAATCATTTGGACCAACGACAAAGATGGCCGCGGGGATTCCCCAAAGAGCATAAGGCGAGGGTAAGTGGAGGAGGGTCTGTCTTTTATGAGTTTGAAACGCAGCCCATGTGACGCTACTTCAGCTTTTGGACGTTAACAAGGTGACACTCCATCTTAACTCCTCCTCCACATTTACTGGATTGGTTGAACAGTGCAGAAGAGAACTTCCCCTAACAGTTTTTTTCTTATTTTCTTCTTCTTGTCAAGACCAGTATGTAAGGGATCTATTTTCGGGCATTTATTTTACGCCTTATATGTTAGGTTAGCTCTACCAAAACATTTATACACCCCTACAAAAATGTCCATTAATAATTCACATTTCCTCTGCTGCAGGATTATTTTCCTGCTGTGAGAAACTACTGAAATGAAGGTCGTACATCTCTACACATCTAGGTGTGAGAAAGAAACCTGGGGTGTAATCATTAGCCTGAGATGTTAAAATTAGAGTTTTTATTGGACAAATTCAGATAAGTCCCTCCCCATTTCATTCCATTTGCTTTCGTTTAAGAAACGCTTTGCAACAGAATCGGCGGAATGATTACACCCCAGTTAGTCAAGTGGCATTGTTTCAGTTTTTTTCTCCCATTGGCTAGAGTTACAGTCACAATAAAAATTTGAGGATCTGATTTCCTGAGTACAACCTACATTTAATTTGACCAATATTAAAGGACACAATCTCATACATCTCACCTCATCAATTCTCCTATGATCTTTCAGGGCAGGTCAATATGAGTTGGCAGCACATTCGATTTCATTCAAATCAAACCATTTGAATGAAAAAGGTTATCTGATGTTCCTGATACAGCAAGTTGAAATAATGTTTGATTCATGAAGAATTGCGTCCAAGTATTGTGTCCAACACTTGTAAACTTTTGCTAGAATTTGGTGACAACTGGTGTGTCTTAATCAATAGTAGCAGAAGGTTGATAAATTGTTTGATCAACTAACTTGAACATGTGTTTCAAATGGACAAATGAAGCATCCAGTGGATTCATCGATGCATTCATTCAATGATGAATGAACTGTTGTCGTCTGAATGGCTGTAGGTCTACTGCAGCGCCAAGCTTGCCGTGTAATCATGGTAGAATCTGCCTTTGCTGCAGCGTGTAAGCATTCCATATTCAAGCCCTCCAGCACCCTATCAAAAGCCTGTGATTACATCATAGATTACACATAATCCCACCTCCAGATTTTTATAGGCAGTCGGTGTCTGAATCTACCGTCTGTACTCGGTGGAAGGCTGTGTTATGTGTGTGACTGGCGGGGTTGGAACCCGGGTCTCCTGTGTGGCACAAGATTGTGGTAAGCCATTGAGCTAAAGTCTATAGGCATTAGTTTGGTGATCTATGTGTGAGCATGGTCAACATTATCAACTATATGTGTTATGTGTTATCAACTTTATGTGTTATCTACTATATGTGTTATCGACTATATGTGTTATCAACTATATGGAATACGTCTATCAGCTACGGCAACACCAAAATGTTTCCTAAGGTCAGTGACATGATACTGTATCCCAATGATCTTTTAGCTCCACAAGCATTGCTATGAATGTCTTGGTTCTTGTTTAACACAGTAAAACTTCTGAAATCACCCTGTACCATGATTGTAATTAATACATAGTACACTATGAAGATGCTTGAGGACCTGCAATGTCCTTGTATTGTTGACCAGGAATCCTCCCCCTGGCATTCCTTCAATGATTTATTCCATAAGGAATTGTGGAAGGGAGTGGAGAATTAGATTTCAAACAATGGTTTTCACTAGGCTATCTATACTTTCATGTGATTTTCAGCGTCTTCATTTGTAAGTAATACGATACTAATAAAGATGGACATTGTAAATTCAGTATAGTTGCTCCTTTAAGACTCCTACTGTTACTGTGTTAATAAGTAACATCCAGGCTGCTGAATTTTGCTGTCATTCACACTTTAAATATTTGTTAATTTATTAACAAGGCAGCAGTGAAGGAAGTCTAATGGGTTTGACTACCTCTTGACATAGCCTAATGTTGCAACCCTACACTGACTGAAGTTAGTGCAACTGTGTAGTGCAATCATGACCAAATGAATCAACTACTGGTAGGCTAAAACAGTATCTATTAACATCCTATCAGGAAAGTGCAATTCAGAGACGAGTTTTCGGTGAAGCTTTCTCACTTTCTCCCATCAGAAGACCCATTTGTCAGAGTGTGAATACTAGCGGATAGCCAACCTAGCAATGATTTATTGTTGTCAGGCGACAGCAGTAGGGTGAATTAGGTTGTTAATCTGTCTGCACTCAGTGTTTTAGGATTGGATGTAAAAAATAAAAATAAAAAGCATTTCCTGTCAAACAATCACTTTGAAGTAAATCACAGCAAATGTGGCATACATCACACTGTCAGGGTATTAGCTCGTGAATGGAGTAAGAGATCATATATGCAGTAGGCCTTTAGGGTTCAAATGTTGCATTTCCTCGTTTTGTTTTTTTACTTTTCAGTTCTGTTGGTTTTCAAAGGAGAAGTTGTCATGCCCATAAAGTACTACTGCTTTCATTGTAACATGTTCTCAAGACATTGTCAAACGGTCTTTAATTCCCAGTAGAGTGGATTTTTGGCAAGAGTTGCCAGGAGCTTTAGCCAAACTGATATACTCTTGCATGGCAATGCCAAGGATAGCCAACCCAGGCATGGGCAACACAAGGATAGCCAACCCAGGCATGGGCAACACAAGGATAGCCAACCCAGGCATGGGCAACACAAGGATAGCCAACCCAGGCATGGGCAACACAAGGATAGCCAACCCAGGCATGGGCAACACAAGGATAGTCAACCCAGGCATGGGCAACACAAGGATAGCCAACCCAGGCATGGGCAACACAAGGATAGCCAACCCAGGCATGGGCAACACAAGGATAGCCAACCCAGGCATGGGCAACACAAGGATAGCCAACCCAGGCATGGGCAACACAAGGAGTTCAGTCTCTGTGAAATGTGACTGTAGAACTACATTTATAACCTACATACCTCTATCAGTACTATGTGCCAGTGGCTCATATGTTCTTGCTGCGTTCACATTAGATTAGATTATATTAACTTTATTATCCCACCCGGGTAACATTTATTTGGTTGTGTTCTTAAAAAGACAAAGTACAGATGTAGGATCTTAATTTAAACACCCTGTTGCAGGAGAACTTTCCTGCAATGCATCAACCCCTACAAAAATGTTGATTCATTATAATCCACACAATATTTCACATTTCCTGTTGCTGCAGGATTATTTTCCAGCTGTAGCAAACTGGCTCAAATTAAGATACTCCGTCTGTACATAAAACAGAGGTACACAGAATAATAATGCGCAATAAAATGCATTTGAAGGTGCGACGAAGGCTACACATCCATATTGTTATTGCTTGTTACAGAGAAGGGGGACTTCATAGCTCTGGATCTGGGAGGCTCGGCCTTCCGCATCCTGCGAGTAAAGGTGTCCCATGAGAAGAAGCAGACGGTTCAGATGGAGAGCCAGGTCTATGACACTCCTGAGGACATCATCCATGGCAGCGGCACTCAGGTACGGGGTACCTTTCAAACTCAAACCATATATAAATGTCCAAGGGCCCGATTCAGACTTGAGATAAGTCGACTTAAAACTGCAATATGTAACTTTTTGGGCAACCTGATCAAATTCACACAGAAATATGTTATAGATATGTCATTCGCATTGAAAGCAAGTCTAAGCAGCTGTAGATATGTTCTTTGTGTGCTTTTTCTATGCTTAGTTCTTAAGTTTTGTTTTTGCGTCTTTTACTTTCGGTTTTGTACACCAGCTTCAAACAGCTGGGGAAAAATGTTGTTATTGAAAATATATTTCACAGCGGTGATTTTCGGGGTGTGGTTTGATGTCGGTGTCTCTTGTGTGTGTTCGCAGGTGGGAAGAGTTAGCCCAATTCTTTTTCCAATTAGCTTCAGCCGGCCGGGGTGCGAAAATTAGTTTGACTGTGGATAGCCTATCCCTGGGGATAGTTTGGAACCGTCAATAAATTGCACAATGTAAATGAGACAATCATTTCAGGTTGCACACCTTCTAGCAGTCTCATTAAATGCTTTCAATATTTGTATATGAATTTCTACAATTTATAGTTGGTTTGAGGTTTTTAAGTCATTGACATTTGAAGCTATTGACATTTTAAAATATTGTCCCATGTACAATGTGTAATTTACTGATTGTCCCTAACTAGCCCCATAGAGATATTGAATGTCAAACCAAGTTTACCATGGGCATTACAAAATGATTACTTGGGTGCTGTGGGCAGGATTAAAATTAACAAGAAGGTGTAAGGGGTTCGCACAAGAACAAAAAATGCCGCTTAAAGCTTACTTCGTTATTCAATGATTTTAATCATTTTCAGTGCGTCAGTGATAGCCCTAAAAGCCTAGTGGCAAGGGAAACACAACCAAAGTGTGCATTGCAGTCTCTCCTTGTCCATACATTGCTTTCGAGATAACTATCCCTCACTAAATTGTTTTCCTTTTGCAGCTGTTTGACCATGTTGCAGAGTGCCTGGGTGACTTCATGGAGAAGCAGAATATCAAGGACAAGAAGCTTCCAGTCGGCTTCACCTTCTCATTTCCCTGTGCACAAACCAAACTGAATGAGGTGAGAGAATCATTTTTATTTTTTTATTTAACCTTTATTTAACTTGGCAAGTCAGTTAAGAACAATGACGGCCTACCAAAAGGCCTCCTGCGGGGACGGGGGGCTGGGATTAAAAATGATCACACCAATAGGACAGTACACCTAAGAGTATCAGTTTCAAAGACTGTTCATATATTATAGCTCATTCATCTGTAGCCTAACTTCCTGTTTGTCTGTTGCAGAGTTTTTTGCTCAATTGGACTAAACGCTTTAAAGCCAGTGGAGTTGAGGGAATGGACGTTGTGGCACTTCTGAACAAGGCCATCAAAAAGCGTGGGGTAGGTTTGATGTTTTCAAGCATGCTTGCCTGATGCAATGACAATGAAGTTCAGTCATAAGCAATGATTAGAAAGAAATCTGTTGCACCATGGTTGTATAATTGTAATCCTGTGCTTTTTTTCAGGACTATGACGCAGACATCATGGCAGTGGTCAATGACACAGTTGGAACCATGATGACCTGTGGCTTTGATGACCAGCGGTGTGAAGTTGGTATCATCATAGGTAGGACATCCACTTACCTCCCAACAGACAGATACAGTGCTGTTGGATTTCAATGTTTCCCTTCTTATCATCCTTTTACCCCAGTTTTGTTCAAGCCGGGCTGAAGCTCATTGGTTACACTCTTAAATCAAATGTTATTTGTCACAAGCGCCGAATACAACGGGTGTAGACTTTAACGTGAAATGCTTGCTTAAAAAAATAATATTCTGCTTAAAAAAGTTTTTTAAAGGTTTAAATTATATATTACACAAGTAATAAAATAAAACGCACAAGAATGGAGCATCATGTATATACAGAGCTGCACTGTATATACAGGAAGTAGTACTCTCGCTACTAATATGTTATCTCTTGGTGTTTCCTCATTCTCCTTCGTTTCTGGATATACAACAGCATTTTAAAACATGCAGTTGTAAATTAAAACTGCAGCCAACACTGATTATAGGGAATTGATGTGGATGTCCTGGCCCTTGTTAATGACACAGTGGGAACCATGATGACCTGTGGCTATGACGACCAGCATTGTGAAGTGGGGGTTGTCATAGGTCAGCCTGGCATTCATTTGCATCCTTCATTCAGAATGGCTGTTTCATTGTCAGTATCATGAGTCTTTACCTCTAGCTACCCAACAGTCTTTCAATTCAAAGGCTTTATTGGCATGGGAAACATATGTTTACATTGCCAAAGCAAATGGAATAGACAACAAACACAAGGGAAATAAACAATCAGTAAACATTACAAAAGTTTTAAATAATAGAGACATTTCAAATGTTATATTATTGGCTATGTACAGTGTTGTAACATTGTGTATCAGTGTTGCAAACAGTTGAAGGCAGATTCTTCCTCACCATTGCTTCTGTATGTCATCTCAGGCACAGGTACTAATGCTTGTTACATGGAGGAGCTGAGGCACATTGACCTGGTGGAGGGAGACGAGGGCAGGATGTGCATCAACACAGAGTGGGGAGCCTTCGGGGACAATGGGATGCTGGAGGACATTCGCACAGAGTTTGACAGAGAGATTGACCGGGGATCTCTGAATCCAGGGAAACAGCTGTATGTCTGCTGTTTTTATTAGACTATAAAGTAGATCTTACCGAGTGACTTGAAGACATGAAAAGATCAGTCTAGTGTTTTGGTAGTAGTTGTTGTCTTACGTGTTACCTTTTCTCTCAGTGTTTAGTAATGTATTGTATATTTTTCTCTCCAGGTTTGAGAAGATGGTCAGTGGGATGTACATGGGCGAACTTGTGCGACTCATCCTGGTCAAGATGGCCAAAGAAGAATTTTTGTTTGAGGGTCGGATAACCCCTGAACTTCTTACCAAAGGGACAATTGAAACAAAACATGTTTCTGCCATTGAAAAGTAGGTGTCAATCAGTTTTATTTTCCTTCGGGTCCAGATGACTTGTGTCATGTTTTAAGTCTGCACACTACTACTGTACACCTTTTAATGTTATTTACCACCACTGAGCTCATCCCTTCTCGGTACCTGTCATTGTCCAGGAGTAAAGAAGGCCTTACCAAAGCCAAGGAGATCCTAGGTCGCCTAGGTGTAGAACCATCTGCAGATGACTGCATCGCCGTGCAGCACGTATGCACCATAGTCTCCCACAGATCAGCCAACCTCATTGCTGCCACTCTGGGTGGCATCCTCTCCAGGCTAAAGGACAACAAAGGGAATCCTCGTCTTCGCACTACTGTGGGCATCGACGGCTCTCTCTACAAGATGCACCCGCAGTGAGTAGTCTATACCAGAAGAAGGCCCCGTAGATACAGTGATTAGCCTATAATGCTAGAGGGCCCCCTGGATACAGTGTTTAGCCTATACCACTAGAGGGCCCCCTGGATACAGTGTTTAGCATGTGCCACTAGAGGGCCCCGTGGATACAGTGATTAGCCTATACCACTAGAGGGCCCCCTGAATACAAGGCATAATGTTATTGTGAATCTTAATTGTGTATCTTGATTTGAAGCTGTGATTCTGTCAAATGGTTTAGGGGTATACTATAATGGACTTTGAAAAAAGAGACACTGATACAGATATCAACGTTATATTTTAGGTACCAGGGCAAAAAGTCTGAGTTGTTGAGTTGCATGAAAGGTTGAGTTACACGTGAGAGTCTAAGGTCAGGATTTTGGTCTGACTAAGAATCTCCCATCTCCTCAGATATGCCCGGCGTCTCCACAAAACCGTCCGCCGCCTAGTTCCCGAGTCAGACGTCCGCTTCCTGCTCTCAGAGAGTGGCAGCTCCAAGGGCGCTGCCATGGTGACCGCCGTGGCCTACCGGCTGGCTGATCAGCGTCGTCAGATCACAGAGACCCTGGCTGAGTTCAGACTGACCAATGACCAGCTACTGGAGGTGAAGAAGAGGATGAGGACGGAGATCCAGAACGGCCTGGGGAAAAAGACCCATGACAGCTCCACCGTCAAGATGTGGCCCACATATGTACGCAGCACACCGGATGGATCAGGTAAGAAAGTTCAACTGGGATTGAAACTAGTTAGCCGGTCTGTGATTCTACCTGTTGAACACAGTGGTTTAGCTCTGTGACAAAACATTTAGAGAGGAATTCCATTTGACATGCGTTATAACTCAATGGGAATTTTACACTTCCTCTGATCCACCTGCTGTGTATAAAACCACATCAACAGGTTGACAGATCCCCCTGCTGTATAAAACCACATCAACAGGTTGACAGATCCCCCTGCTGTATAAAACCACATCAACAGGTTGACAGATCCCCCTGCTGTATAAAACCACATCAACAGGTTGACAGATCCCCCTGCTGTATAAAACCACATCAACAGGTTGACAGATCCCCCTGCTGTATAAAACCACATCAACAGATTGACAGATCCCCATGCTGTATAAAACCACATCAACAGGTTGACAGATCCCCCTGCTGTATAAAACCACATCAACAGGTTGACAGATCCCCCTGCTGTATAAAACCACATTAACAGGTTGACAGATCCCCATGCTGTATAAAACCACATCAACAGGTTGACAGATCCCCATGCTGTATAAAACCACATCAACAGGTTGACAGATCCCCATGCTGTATAAAACCACATCAACAGGTTGACAGATCCCCCTGCTGTATAAAACCACATCAACAGGTTGACAGATCCCCATGCTGTATAAAACCACATCAACAGGTTGACAGATCCCCCTGCTGTATAAAACCACATCAACAGGTTGACAGATCCCCCTGCTGTATAAAACCACATTAACAGGTTGACAGATCCCCCTGCTGTATAAAACCACATTAACAGGTTGACAGATCCCCCTGCTGTAAAAAAACACATCAACAGGTTGTCAGATCCTCAATGCTTTGCTACACTGCTGTATAATGATGGCCTCTTTCCATGTAAGGACATTACATTGTGTATTTTATTGGCTCAGCACCTCTTGCAGTGCCCTGATTAAGGTCAATGTGTTTCTAAGACTAGCACAATTACTGCATAACACTCCCACACCTTGATGTAAGTCAATCCAATTCTAATGAGAGATTAAACTCTGATAACACACTGCTTGTCTGAGCCCTAATTTCAAATGGCTATGACAGTGGTAACACTTTACATAAAGTGAACAAGTACAGTGCATTGTAAGACCTGTCATAAGCTTTTATGAACCCTTTATAATCACTTATGTTTTCTAATCACCTCATAATGAAATGGAAAATCAATTAATATTTTGTTTAATTAAAGATAGTATTCTTATGTTGTGTTTTCCAGAAAAGGGTGATTTCTTGGCTTTGGATTTAGGAGGGACAAACTTCAGAGTGCTGTTAGTAAAGATCCGTAGTGGCAAGCGGCGGACAGTAGAGATGCATAACAAAATATATGCCATTCCTATGGAGGTGATGCAGGGGACCGGAGAGGAGGTGAGTTAGTTTGGGAGTTTCATCTGAGTATGGACTTATCTCATTCTGTACCAAAACAATAAACATTTTCTCACATATTAGAAAAGGTAAATGCAACAGCTTCTATTATATTTCCATAGAAACAATAGAACACACATTAAGCACATTCTAACAGCCAACCTTTGTTACCTGTGTAACTTAAGTAAATGTTACATGTGCTTGTTGAAACATACCCTCCATTTCCCCCCCTCTAGCTGTTTGACCACATTGTCCAGTGCATATCTGACTTCCTGGACTACATGGGCATGAAGAACACCCGCCTGCCTCTGGGCTTCACCTTCTCCTTCCCGTGTAGACAAACCAGCCTGGATGCGGTGAGCTGACTGCAAGGTTTCTTAAACTATGGGTCGGGTGAGGTGTAAAGTAATCAGCCATTCATCAGCTTTTTACATCTCAGACATATTGTTCACAACTTGCTCATTGCTGTGTGTGTGTGTGTGTGTGTGTGTGTGTGTGTGTGTGTGTGTGTGTGTGTGTGTGTGTGTGTGTGTGTGTGTGTGTGTGTGTGTGTGTGTGTGTGTGTGTGTGTGTGTGTGTGTATAAAGTTGAAGTCAGAAGTTTACAGTTTACACTTAGGTTGGTGTCATTAAAACTCGTTTTTCAACCACTCCACAAATTTCTTGTTAACAAACTATAGTTTTGGCAAGTCGGTTAGGACATCTACTTTGTGCATGACACAAGTCATTTTTCCAACAATTGTTTACAGACAATTGTTTACAGACAGATTATTTCACAAATAATTCCCTGTATCAATTCCAGTGTGTCAGAGGTTTACGTACACTAAGTTGACTGTGCCTTTAAACAGCTTGGAAAATTCCAGAAAATGATAGGCTAATTGACATCATTTGAGTCAATTGGAGGTGTACCTGTGGATGTATTTCAAGGCCTACCTTCAAACTCAGTGCCTCTTTTCTTCACATCATGGGAAAATCAAGTCTGGTTCATCCTTAGGGGCAATTTCCAAATGCCTGAAGGTACCACGTTCATCTGTACAAACAATAGTACGCAAGTATAAACACCATGGGACCACGCAGCTGTCATACCGCTCAGGAAGGAGACGTGTTCTGTCTCCACTTTGGTGCGAAAAGTGCAAATCAATCCCAGAACAAAAGCAAAGGACCTTGTGAAGATGCTGAAGGAAACAGGTACAAAAGTATCTATATCCACATTAAAACGAGTCCTATATCGACATGACCTGAAAGGCCGCTCAGCAAGGAAGAAGCCACTGCTCCAAAACCGCCATTAAATGCCAGACTACGTTTTGCAACTGCACATGGGGACAAAGATCGTACTTTTTGGAGAAATGTCCTCTGGTCTGATGAAACAAAAATAGAACTGTTTGGCCATAATGACCATCGTTATGTTTGGAAGAAAAAGGGGGAGGCTTGAAAGACCAAGAACACCATCCCAACCGTGAAGCACGGGGGTAGCAGCATCATGTTGTGGGGATGCTTTGCTGCAAGAGGGCCTGGTGCACTTCACAAAATAGATGGCATCATGAGGGATGCAAATTATGTGGATATATTGAAGCAACATCTCAAGACATCAGTCAGGAAGTTAAAGCTTGGTCGCAAATGGGTCTTCCAAATGGACAATGACCCCAAGCATACTTCCAAAGTTGTGGCAAAATGGCTTAAGGACAACAAAGTCAAGGTATTGGAGTGGCCACCACAAAGCCCTGACCATAATCCTGTAGAAAATTTGTGGACAGAACTGAAAAAGCGTGTGCGAGCAAGGAGGCCTACAAACGTGATTCAGTTACACCAGCTCTGTCAGGAGGAATGGGCCAAATTCACCCAACCTTTTGTGGGAAGCTTGTGGAAGGCTACCTGAAACGTTTGACCCAAGTTAAGCAATGTAAAGGCAATGCTACCAAATACTAATTGAGTGTATGTAAACGTCTGACCCCCTGGGAATGTGATGAAAGAAATAAAAGCTGAAATAAATAATTATCTCTACTATTATTCTGACATTTCAAATTCTTAAAATTAAGTGGTGATCCTAACTGACCTAAAACAGGGGATTTTTACTAGGATTAAATTGTGAATTGTGAAATTGTGAAAAACTGAGTTTAAATGTATTTGGCTGAGGTGTATATAGACTTCCGACTTCAACTGTGTGTGTGTGTGTGTATGTATATATATATATAATATATTTATTTATTGAGTGTCAAACAAACCTCTAAATCTTGTGTGTGTGTGTGTGTGTGTGTGTGTGTGTGTGTGTGTGTGTGTGAATCACTAATAGAACATCACTGTGTCTTTGTTCAGGGCATCCTGGTCACCTGGACCAAAGGATTCAAGGCCACTGACTGTGAAGGGGAGGATGTTGTGGGGCTTCTCAGAGAGGGGATTAAACGGAGAGAGGTAAGTGGAGAGATGGCATGATTCTATAACCTGAGCCCGGCCCTGAGCAGGAAAATCTCTTGGCCCTAGATATAACGAAGGCCCCTGCTGTAAGTGGCTGATCTTTGGGTATATAATATATACAAGCTGAGATCTTATGGGCATCTATTGACAATCAAAAGTCGCTGGAGGCTGCTCTTTTTGTTTGTTTTTACCATGATATAGAAAGTTGTGATACAATATTTGTCAGTGGTATTTCTATAAATTCATTTGTCATCTCCCCATTGCATATGTTTCCCAAAGACGTCCTGCACATGTGATTTTATATCTGTGTTTACTTCAGGAGTTTGACTTGGACGTAGTGGCAGTAGTGAACGACACAGTTGGGACCATGATGACATGTGCATATGAAGAATCCACCTGTGAGGTTGGCCTGATTGCAGGTTGGTCATCTGTTTTCAGACACCTCCATAATGCTGATTCAAAATGGTTTCTGCCTAATGATAGAGCATGGGCAGGAAATGGACACCCACACACTGTTGAATGTTCCTGTGTCTTCGCAAAGTATAGTGGAGCACTCAACAGTGTCCAGGTGTATCGATTTCTTTTCTATGATGTACATTTTGTTTCCTGCACCTGGCAAAGTGCAGTACTTTCAAAACTAATTCTAGACCATGGCAATATAAATTTGAGCGACGGAGAGGACAAGTGAAATTAGGAATGATCAGAATAACAGCTGATTGCGAGAGTAACAATGTCCCTATATCTAGACAACTGCAGAACATTATAATTATTGTGTTTGGTCGGAACCAGCCCTCCTCTGAAAGGCTGAGATATTTGACTCAGCTAATCAGCTGTACCAGTGATTGTCTGAGACGGGAGTTTGTTTTACCCCTTGTGTTGGTATTCAGGATTTGGACCACAATGGACAAGAGTTGCAGCTCGTGAGTTTATTTCTTCACCTCGTGTTGAGGTTCAAATTTCCAACCATTTCAAAAATGTAGCTCCTGGCTCACATTTCCTGGTCTCTGAGATTCAGCGTTTAAACCACTTTAGATGTGGGCTGCAACTCCCTGTCTTTCTTGGTCTAATGTTACTTTCTGTTGCCAATCCTTTTAAACACTCTCGTCAAAAGGGGACGGTTCTGTCAGTCTGACACGCTGTGTGTGTGTGTGTGTGTGTGTGTGTGTGTGTGTGTGTGTGTGTGTGTGTGTGTGTGTGTGTGTGTGTGTGTGTGTGTGTGTGTGTGTGTGTGTGTGTGTGTGTGTGTGTGTGTGTGTGTATATGTACCTCTGACCTCATTCGGGGCGTGGCTACTTACTATGAACAGTTTATAGTAGATAGATTCTCTTATCCCTCCTAAAATCACATTCTAATCTTAACAAATTTTTCATATTATATGCACAACGTATTGGATGGAAACTTGACAGATCAAGGGGATACACTTTCCAAGTTACAATTTCGTCCATACAATTTTTTAATGGAATCACTGACCATTCCCCACATTGTTATGTTAGAAATATTGTTCCAGTATCCACTTTTGACCGTGTTCGAATTTTGGCGGGAAAACAGTCTGTGAAACAAAGACATTCCTTTGGTTGATACTAAAGGGGGAGACAGAGCCCCCCTTCTTCCTGCAATTTACCACAGGGTGTGACCTGTCAAACCGGCCCAGTTCCCTCTTCCCCTATTCTGTGGGTGAGAGAAGGTCTGGTTATTGTCAATCATTGCCAAGCTGATCTGACCGATTGTGATCATCACAGGACAGTCATGACAACATGTATGGTTTGTGGTTTCAGGAACTGGCAGCAATGCCTGTTACATGGAGGAGATGAGGAACATTGAGACGGTGGAGGGAGATGTGGGGAGGATGTGTGTCAACATGGAGTGGGGTGCCTTCGGGGACAACGGCTGTCTGGATGACATCAGGACAGAATATGACAGAGCTGTGGATGACTTATCACTCAACCCTGGCAAGCAGAGGTGACTGGGCTGCTCTCTTTATTTGATATGGAATAGTCTTGTTATTAGAGATCTAGATATACGTAAATTATTCTGTTTTTTTTCATCTCAGGTATGAGAAGATGTGCAGCGGTATGTATCTAGGGGAGATTGTGCGAAACATCCTGATCGACTTGACGAAGCGTGGCTTCCTCTTCAGAGGGCAGATATCAGAGACCCTAAAGACCAGAGGCATTTTCGAAACTAAATTCCTCTCCCAGATTGAAAGGTCAGCAGCCATATTGAATCTGCAATTGAAATGGTAACTGATTGTGTCATAACTACCTTTTTGTTGTGCAATGGTCTCAACAAAATGTCTTCATTTTCCCTTCAGTGACCGCTTGGCGCTACTGCAGGTGAGGTCCATTCTGCAGCAGCTAGGTCTGGACAGCACATGTGATGACAGTATCATTGTCAAGGAGGTGTGCGGTACAGTGTCTCACCGGGCGGCCCAGCTCTGTGGAGCCGGAATGGCCGCCGTCGTCGACAAAATACGAGAGAACCGCGGGCTGGACCAAATGGACATCACCGTGGGGGTGGACGGAACGCTCTACAAGCTTCATCCACAGTGAGTAATAATGATGTGATTGCAATTGGCTTGTAATAACATGTATCACAGTCATTGACTGAGTTATTCAAGTTGACAATGATATTATGGTGAATGTTGAGTATGCAGTTATGTTGAGTATGCAGTTTATTGCAGTTATAAAAATGGTATAGCACATCTTCGTTCTATTCTCTTTTATCAAGTTCTACATCTTCATTGATTTACTTTCAGTGTAACAATAGCATGAACAAAATCAAGTGTGTTATACGAGACCAACCGTGTCTTTTTCTATCCATTCACAGCTTCTCGGGGATCATGCACCAGACAGTGAAAGAGTTGGCCCCTAAGTGCAATGTCAACTTCTTTCTCTCTGAGGACGGGAGCGGCAAGGGTGCAGCCCTCATCACCGCTGTGGGATGTCGCATGCGTGAGCAGGAGGAGAAGAGCTGAGTCTGTTTGGCCTGCCCCCCTCCTCGTCCTCTTTCACTTCCTCTTCTTCCTCTCCTTACACATGGTTAGAGAGGTATGCTACAGTATGTGACCAATACAATTTGATTTGAGGATTTGATTTAACGATGACGCTGCTACAGTATCCGCCACTCTGCTTCAGACACAACCCGTTGTGGGCACCAGTGACGGAACATTACATGCTTCCAAACCATTTCATTCCTACACCTGCTATTACCAACCTTTTTCCTCTTTGTGTTGGTCTGCTGTACTGGATGGAAGGAACTGGGCTCTGTTTGATTTAGTCTTGTTTGTGATGTTAGAACACTGCTGTAGGTATTTGGGGCTAATGTATAGTAGAGAAGAAAGGGAATATTTCTGCTTTGAATGTCTTATACCTTGCCTAGGTATGTTAAATGTTATTTATTTTATGGTGTGGATGTTTTGACATAATGAGTGGTAGGGGATAATCATTGTAAGGTTAAAGATCTCTATTGCAAAATGGAGTTTTATTTTACTGTAAGTATTTCCAAAATGTCAAATGTCAACTTTGCTTTTGTTTGATAGAATTTCTAGGGTTGTCATGAATGCACCATTGTTCCCTGACCTTTGAGTATATTTTCATTGCTCAAGGGCAGGCTGCTCACAAGCTCGTTCAAACGTCTATACAGCCACCCTGTAGGATTTTTCCTTAATACATTGCTTTGGCAGTCTTTGTGAAACCTCTCAGGTTTAGTCATATTAAGTAAATGTAAAAATCCTGCTTTTTACCTAACTCCTCCTGAAAACCAGCGCTCTAAAGCAACTGGATCAATAAAAGTGTCTTTTGTGAACAAGATAATGACTTGAATTCCAACAGTGTACAATGTAAAAAAAAAGATGCTTATAACAGAATGAAGGGAACAAAATAGGAGTATACGTTTGCATACTGCAGTTGAATGTTTGAGTCTTACTGTACAAAAATGATAGAACACGATAAATGCATAGAACATGATAAATGCATAGAACATGATAAATGCATAGAACATGATAAATTATAGAACATGATAAATGCTTGCCTTATTTGGTGTCAGATGTCTAGAATACATTTATTTTGTACAATTATAGAGATGCACTAAAGCTGGTCCAAATGATGCAATAGGATTAAATGAAACTTTATTTTGATGTGCAAGCAAATATGAAGCTTTTACTTTTCTTTGAATATCTATGGTAATTATCATGGCAATACTTTTTTCCAATAAAGGTCAACTTCCATTCTGAGCTTTAGTTCATGAAATGTTCCAGTGATGTTATAGTTAGGACATTGATAATATAATACAGACAGTTAAGCTCATTGACAAGGATGCTATGTTAGCAACAACCATATTTTTGTTATTTTGTGAAATAATTTCACATACAATATGTCTAGTCATGTAAAGCTATATATATTTTTCAATTATGGTTACGTTAAAATAGCATTCTGTACATGAGCAAGATGTTATGAAAAAATAACTTACGAACTTACACTCAAAGTAATTTATGAATTACACTGGCATTATGCTACAATCTTAAGGTGGAAAGTTATTTCACTTAAATCGTCTGTTATCAACAGCCGTAATTAATTTCTAAAGTCGCCAGCACCAGCATATTATAGTAATGCACAGCGCAACATTTTACAATACTTTAAATTTAGCAATTCCTCAGTGGGGTGACTTTTCTATGCTACATTACACTATATCAATATCAACTACACAAAACAAGACTTACATCATTTGACATAAGTAGCAAAACATGTAGTGGGATATAAATGTAAATTACATTTTTGAGTACATCGCAAAACACGTTAAAAGTACTCTATGGTACAAAACTAAAATGAAATACACACTGTGACATCAGAGGCAATAGTTACCAAATATCACATTATCCTTATTATATTCACATGCTTTGTGATTGGCTGTTTTCATGTTGTACACAATTATTGATGTTTTTTTCTCTGACTTCATTGCGCCATTGAATACTCCCCAAGACTATTTCAATTGTACTACCTTGCACTGACAAATATTTGTTGAAAAGCTTATTTCAACATTTTACACCATAGCTGCAAACATGGGCTCTATGGGATACTACATCTGTCCCTTAGAACTCTTTCAATCTACTTGCCACAAAATCTGTCAAACAGTTTCCAATTCAAGTTATCTATAAACTATTTAAAAGTTGTCGAAACAAATCAAGTTCTGTGCTATATTGATTTTGGTGACAGTTATATTGCTGTAGAAGAGGTTGCAGACATGGCTGAAGGACAATCCGACTTGTGAACATAATCCCTAGCTGTGTATTGCTGCTTTCCATATCTGTTGTCTGTAGCTTTCCATGATATCTGTTGTCTGTAGCTTGTGAGGTGTGGAAACACTTTGTTGCTTTTATTACATTTGTTTTGTTTCTTTTTGGGCTGTTGCTCTGTCTGTCTGTCTGCTACGTGTTGCTTGTCCTATATTGCTCTGTGTCTGTCTGTCTGTCTGCTACGTGTTGCTCTGTCTGTCTGCTATGTGTTGCTTGTCCTTGTTGCTCTGTCTGTCTGCTACGTGTTGCTTGTCCTTGTTGCTCTGTCTGTCTGCTACGTGTTGCTTGTCCTATGTTGCTCTGTCTGTCTGCTATGTGTTGCTTGTCCTTGTTGCTCTGTCTGTCTGCTATGTGTTGCTTGTCCTTGTTGCTCTGTCTGCTACGTGTTGCTTGTCCTATGTTGCTCTGTCTGTCTGCTACGTGTTGCTTGTCCTATGTTGCTCTGCAAGTGCTCACTGCTCATTGTCTGCCTGTACTGTTATTGGAATAATAATCTGCCCAGGGACTACGGTTGACAATGAGCCGGCTAAAATTGGCACTTTTACTAAAACGTTTATTAATGTGCACTGTCCCTGTAAAAATAAACTCAAACACAGTATATTCTAGTGGAGAACTTTCATTTCCCCAAGAACAGTCACAGGAGATAGTGATTTCATAGTTCAGAAGTCAGTTGTGGATATTATGTGTAGTTTAAAAAAATATCACAGTCCTCAAATCATATTGCAGCAGATGTTACCCCATCATTAATTTCTGTACTATTAACAAAGTACGATGTGTGTTAATTTATCTGTCTCTTTCATCAGTTATTGATATTTCAGTGAATATTTAAAACTGGGTTCACTTGCACATTTCACAATATGGTCTACAAAGTCAGGTGACAAACAACATGAACCAATATTACGCTAAAACAACACAAATAATAATACTACCTTAATACTGCAACAGATAAGGCTTGGTGCTTATACCATGGGAGTTCTCTTTCCTATTCTACCTTCCCATTGGGGCAGCAGGTAGCCTAGTGGTTAGAGTGTTGGGCCAGTAAACGAAACCTGCCCTTGACAAGGCACTTATCCCCAATTTGCTCCAGGGGGGCTGTACTTCTATGTCTGACCCTGTAAAATAACACATTTCACAGCACCTATCTGGTGTGTGTGACGATAAAGGTGTTTGGGGCGACTGACTGACGGACTGTACACAATAATAACATGATTTGTTTCACTTCTCCTAGCAGCTGAGCTCATGAGCTTTATCATGTCCTCATGTCCTCAGCTTTTCTTGAGCTTGACTGGGGTGTGGTCATCATGTTAGGTGGAGTTGTGGCGGACCACAGTGCTGTTGGTGTTGTCAGTGCGATAGCTGCGGGTCATCCTGAAGGTCCGTGGGTGCTGCAGCTCCATCTTGTCCTCCTCCGACACCTTGATGAAAGGGACCCAGCTGAAAGCGTGACGGAACCCCGAGCGAAACCTAGAAAAGAGAGATGCCAATGGGAATATCAAAAAGCAAGATCAGCAAGTTAGCCAGCTAACTTTGATAAACATTCAGAATTATCTCTTGCATTTCTGCTTCATTAAAAAAAAATCAACTTGAATGTGGGTTTTAGGTTGTTGAATCTATGATACAGTACCATACCACTGCCAAAAGATGAGTGTAGTGATGTGGCCTAGCTGTACCTTTGGTTGTGATGTGGCCTAGCTGTACCTTTGGTTGTGATGTGGCCTAGCTGTACCTTTGGTTGTGATGTGGCCTAGCTGTACCTTTGGTTGTGATGTGGCCTAGCTGTACCTTTGGTTGTGATGTGGCCTAGCTGTACCTTTGGTTGTGATGTGGCCTAGCTGTACCTTTGGTTGTGATGTGGCCTAGCTGTACCTTTGGTTGTGATGTGGCCTAGCTGTACCTTTGGTTGTGATGTGGCCTAGCTGTACCTTTGGTTGTGATGTGGCCTAGCTGTACCTTTGGTTGTGATGTGGCCTAGCTGTACCTTTGGTTGTGATGTGGCCTAGCTGTACCTTTGGTTGTGATGTGGCCTAGCTTTACCTTTGGTTGAGGCAGCAGTAGATGATGGGGTTGTACATGGTGGAGCTCATGGCCAGCCAGAAGATGGCCAGGTAGATCTGCTGGATATACGTCTGCATGTAGATCTCAATGTTGAAGCTGACCAGGATGAAGTAGATGTGGTAGGGCAGCCAGCACAGGGCGAAGGTCGTCACCACCACTATCATCATCTTCACCACCTACAGGGAGCACAACACAACACCCTGAGACAGCCCAACACACTGACAGCCCAGCACACTGAGACAACACAACACACTGAGACAACACAGCACACTGAGACAACACAGCACACTGAGACAACACAACACACTGAGACAACACAACACACTGAGACAACACAACACACAGACAGCACAACACACAGACAGCACAACACACTGAGACAGCCCAACACACGGAGACAGCCCAGCACACTGAGACAGCCCAGCACACTGAGACAGCCCAGCACACTGAGACAGCCCAGCACACTGAGACAGCCCAGCACACTGAGACAGCCCAGAACACTGAGACAGCCCAGAACACAGAGACAGCCCAGAACACACTGAGACAGCCCAGAACACACTGAGACAGCCCAGAACACACTGAGACAGCCCAGAACACACTGAGACAGCCCAGAACACACTGACAGCCCAGAACACACTGAGACAGCCCAACACCCTGAGACAGCCCAACACACTGAGACAATACACTGAGACAGTCCAACACACTGAGACAGCCCAACACACTGAGACAATACACTGAGACAGCCCAACACCCTGAGACAGCCCAACACACTGAGACAATACACTGAGACAGTCCAACACACTGAGACAGCCCAACACACTGAGACAATACACTGAGACAGCCCAACACACTGAGACAGCCCAACACACTGAGACAGCACAACACACTGAGACAAGACAGCCCAACACACTGAGACAACACACTGAGACAGCCCAACACACTGTCAACACAACACACTGAGACAGCCCAACACACTGAGACAACACACTGAGACAGCCCAACACACTGAGACAGCCCAGTACACTGAGACAGCCCAACACACTGAGACAGCCCAACACACTGAGACAGCCCAACACACTGAGACAGCCCAACACACTGAGACAGCCCAACACACTGAGACAGCCCAACACACTGAGACAGCCCAACACACTGAGACGACACAACACACTGAGACGACACACTGAGACAGCAAAGCATCTCTGATACCATGGCATATACATGCACCAGACCTGGGTCTAAGCGCTTGATTTAGTGCAGCTCAAGCATTTGAAGTGTTTGTCTTTATTTGGTATGCAAATGCAATGACCATACTGGTAGAATACTGGACGCAGTGCTTTCAGTAAATAGAGAGATACACTTTTTAAAAACACAGGTTCTTATGAACTATTCAGTCAAGGCTTTGCATCAATGTGACATAACTGACCTTGCGTTTGGCCTGGATCGGGTTCTGGTAGTGATCTGAGGCCTCCCCCGGTATCTCACTGCCCCACAGTGTCTGGCCAATAAGGCTGTAGGTGACCAACATCACCAGCAGGGGGAGCAGGTAGATCAGTATGATCAAAGCTATCTGGTATCTGTGAGACAGATGTTGAAGGTCAAGTATTACAGACACAAATATGTGATAATGTGGGCTTGGGCTTTAAACATCCCTTTCTATTAGAGACTTTGAAGTATTGAACATAAAAAGAATTAAGCATGTATTTCTAACCATGAAAAGAAGACAAAAAAAAGGTGCTATCTAGAACCAAACAGGGTTATTTGGCTGTCCCCATAGGAGAACACTTCAAAGAACCCATTTTGGTTCCATGCAGAACCCTTTTGGGTTCCATATAGAACCCTTTCCACATAAGGTTCTAATCTACATGGACCCCAAAAAAAGAGTACTACCTGGCACCAAAAAGGGTTATCTTATCCTATGGGGACATCCGCAGAACCCTTTTGGAACCCTTTTTTCTAAGAGTGTACATTTAGACCAGAGATGGGCAACACCAGCCCTTGGGGTCCGGAGTGGTGTCACACTTTCCCCCCATCCCTAGCAAACACAGCTAATTAAACGGATTACATTCTAAACTCAAGATCATGATTAGTTGATTTTTGGAGTCTGCTGTGTTTGCTGGGGCTGGGGCAAAAGTGTGACACCAATTAGGCCCCCGAGGACTGGATTTGCCCATCCCTGATCTAGACAGACACATTACTGAGAACGCTACTGTGGGTGTCTCACGTGAGATGGTGTTTCACACCATAGTCATCAGGCCAGTTGACCACACAGATAGTCCGTTGTGGATAGTACTCGGTGACAGAGTAGTAACACTGGGGGAATGCCAGGGAGAATGCCACCGCCCAGATGAGACCAATCACAATCTTGGTAGATGTGGAGGATAGCCTTAGTTTCAAAGGGTAGATTATGGCCATGTATCTGTGGAAGAGAACCAAGCAAAGGTCAGGTACAGTAAGAGACCTATAACAGTGCATGTCATTGGCTGCTTAGACCGCTGAAGACTGAAATGTTCTGAAAACCCTGGTGACTCACTCATCAGAATCTCACTGTCATGATGAATAAATGGGAGGGTCCTCATTCTGTAATAAACTCGGCAAAAAAAGAAACGCTCTCTCACTGTCAACTGCGTTTCTTTTCAGCAAACTTAACATGTGTAAATATTTGTATGAACATAACAAGATTCAACAACTGAGACATAAACTGAACAAGTTCCACAGACATGTGACTAACAGAAATGGAATAATGTGTCCCTGAACAAGGGTAATCAAAATCAAAGTAACAGTCAGTATCTGGTGTGGCCACCAGCTGCATTAAGTACTGCAGTGCATCTCCTCCTCATGGACTGCACCAGATTTGCCAGTTCTTGCTGTGAAATGTTACCCCACTCTTCCACCAAGGCATGTTCCCGGACATTTCTGGGGGGGAATGGCCCTAGCCCTCACCCTCTGATCCAACAGGTCCCAGACGGGCTCAATGGGGTTGAGATCCGGGCTCTTCACTGGCCATGGCAGAACACTGACATTCCTGTCTTGCAGGAAATCACGCACAGAACGAGCAGTATGGCTGGTGGCATTGCTGGAGGGTCATGTCAGGATGAGCCTGCAGGAAGTGTACCACAAGAGGAAGGAGGATGTCTTCCCTGTAACGCACAGCATTGAGTTTGCCTGCAATGACAACAAACTCAGTCCGATGATGCTGTGACACACTGCCCCAGACCATGACGGACCCTCCACCTCCAAATCGATCCCGCTCCAGAGTACAGGCCTCGGTGTCAAGCTCATCCCTTCGACAATAAACGCGAATCCAACCATCACCCCTGGTGAGACAAAACTGCGACTCGTCAGTGAAGAGCACTTTTTGCCAGTCCTGTCTGGTCCAGCGACGGTGGGTTTGTGCCCATAGGCGACGTTGTTGCCGGTGATGTCTGGTGAGGACCTGCCTTACAACAAGCCTACAAGCCCTCAGTCCAGTCTCTCTCAGCCTATTGCACTGATTGAGGGATTGTGCGTTCCTGGTGTAACTCGGGCAGTTGTTGTTGCCATCCTGTACATGTCCCGCAGGTGTGATGTTCGGATATACCGATCCTGTGCAGGTGTTGTTACACGTGGCCTGCCACTGCGAGGACGATCAGCTATCTGTGCTGTCTCCCTGTAGCACTGTCTTAGGCGTCTCACAGTACGGACATTGCAATTCATTGCCCTGGCAATTTATTGCCCATCTGCATGCCTCCTTGCAGCATGCCTAAGGCACATTCACGCAGATGAGCAAGGACCCTGGGCATCTTTCTTTTGGTGTTTTTCAGAGTCAGTAGAAAGGCCTCTAGTGTTCTATGTTTTCATAACTGTGACCTTAATTGCCTACGTCTGTAAGCGGTTAGTGTCTTTACAACCGTTCCACGGGTGCATGTTCATGAATTGTTTATGGGTCATTGAACAAGCAAGGAAAACAGTGTTTAAACCCTTTACAATGAAGATCTGTGAAGTTATTTGGATTTTTACGAATTATCTTTGATAGACCAGGGTCCTGAAAAAGGGACGATTCCTTTTTTTGATGAGTTTATATGACATGACATAACTTCTGTTCATGAGAGCTTTGAAAACAACAATGTCTCTAATACAACCGTAGTTTGAACTCATTAACATATTTATAATTGAATACAAAAAGGATGTGGTGCTGATTTCAAGGTGATGTTGCAACCAGAATTAACCGGCTGTTAACGAAATATCTGATTGAATGTCATTAATATCGTGAAAACACACACACACACACGGACGAGTGGGAGAGAAACAGAGAGAGATTTTAAGCCAATGTATAACACAAAAGTTAAATAGTATAGATCCATAGTTATATGCAGAATAATATACGAATTGTCCCGATATCAACAGAATAGGTGTCGACTAGAGCAGTCTGTTTCACGTAATAGCAAGGCTCGTTGTATGTTCTTACCGGTCAACCGCAATAGCTGCCAAAGAATAAACGCTTGAGCATATTGCTGTGATGGGATAGAAGTTCTGAAACCTACAGTATCCCAACCCGAAGTACCAGTCGTTGTGTGTAGCATATGCAAAATTGAAGACAGTGTTGAAAGTAGCCATTGAAAAGTCCGAGAATGCAAGATTTACTATAAAATAGTTAGTCACTGTCCTCATTCTTTTGTGGGCCAAAATTATCCAAATTACAGTGACGTTTCCTGTGACGGACACAATCACTATCAGTGAATAAGCAATTGCCCACAATGCCACTTGCCAATCCGGCTGTTTAAAACGATTGTCTGTCGTCTTGTTTCCATAACCCTGAAAATATATGGTTGTTGAGAGGTTGACAGGTTCCGACGTTGTTGTATCCATCTCTGTATCACACTAGACAAAATCCCTTTAGCGTTTTGGGCAATGAATGATTAGTTTCGATGTCCGCTTCTTGAACAAAAATCACAATTTCAAAACCATTCTGGTGTTGTGAAGTCCAAGGACCCTCTCCGGCTCTCCTGCTATTTTTGAAATGCGCTTCATGGCCACAGAATTTTGTCAGCATTGCCAGTGGCGCGTGCGTAAAGCTGAGCTGCCAGCGGTGATTGGAGAGCTAGCGGTTTGGAATGTGCGCACGAGCCTACAATGTAATCAAAGTGTAGCGTTTGACGTTTCAGTATAATACAACAGCTGTGATAGCACAGATGCACACTTTCAACAATAGCATCTGATTTTAGAAGTGCTGTCAATAACATATAGCCTACAAATATAGCCTCACACAAAAGAGGTCCAGGAACATGCAGAACACAATGAAGCAAAACAGGCACACAGATAGGAGTGGCATTAGTCTGCAATGGGCTCTTTCAGCCAAATGGCTCCATTCATTCTAAGTGATAGTGGTGAAGAGATTTAACCACAATGACACCATGTGGCCAAATATCCTCAAACCCATGGGTTAATATTGCACTATTGATGCCATGTAGTCTGACATTTGGCAATTTCGTCAGGTATCAACTTTCCATTGCAAATGGGTTAAAGCCATTAGTGATTTATTGCATTAGTGTAGCATAGCATTAGAATATTTTGGGTTAGCCCTCAATTTGGTAGTTTTATTCCTTTATGAGATTTGACTAACATAATGGAATTAATTCTGGAGGTAACCACAGAGCAGACCGGGGTCATCATGCATGTATTAACATAACTCTCTGTCTATTTATAGTATATCATATTGATTGATATTAGATTATACACGTCTGGGGATTAGTGCTATGTCCGGGTTGTTTTCAAAAGCCAAACATGATATCTGAATGCAGAGGAGGCTACAGAGTCCAACTACTCCCCAATGCCTCAGGCTCAGCATACCAGATAAGTGCCATTCTATTTCAAGTAGCTTGCCAGAACTGAATCAACTCATAAAATCAATACAGTATTTGGCTAGAAAAGGTTTTATAATAGTGTCTTTCAACTCACTGTCTGAAATCAACAATATTGAATCCACTGTCTGGGTACCATCCAAGTACCATCCATACATGAGATAAACACCAGCCAGCCAAAATGAATCAAAATAGATCTGTGATGAATCCTCCCATCCAGGCAAAACAGAAGGATAGAATTGTTGACATGGTCTAGTGGTTCAGCAGACTTCTTTCAGAATACCTTGGTTAAAATAGATCAAAATTCCTTAAATATTGTTCAGCCACGTTGTGAAATTCCCAATTTTCTCTGAAAAGTAACTCTGCTGACATGGTATTGAAAAATGGGCAAGATCTTTCTGCATGAATTTCAAGTTTTGGTTTGTCTAAATTCATAATAGTATCTAATTTTGCCACATTTGACAGTAGGCCTACCATATCCCATTTGACAGTAGGCCTACCCAAGCACATTTGACAGTAGGTCTACCATATCACATTTGACAGTAGACCTACCCTAGCACATTTGACAGTAGGCCTACATCACATTTGACAGTAGGCCTACCATATCACATTTGACTGTTGGCCTACCATATCACATTTGACAGTTGGCCTACCATATCACATTTGACTGTTGGCCTACCATATCACATTTGACAGTTGGCCTACCATATCACATTTGACTGTTGGCCTACCATATCACATTTGACAGTAGGCCAACCCTATCACATTTGACAGTAGACCAACCCTATCACATTTGACAGTAGGCCTACCATATCACATTTGACAGTAGGCCTACCCTAGCACATTTGCATTTGACAGTACCTTATAGACCAGGCATAGGCAACTTTGATTGGGATGGGGGCAACAAATAATTCTGAACTCATCATAATGTGCGGCATTTGAGCCACCAGCTGCTTTACAGTAAATTCTTTGCAATTCCACACATCTTGCCATAGGGTGGAGAGAAATGTTTGCAGTTTTTAATATGATATCTGAGTGAGACTGACTAACAAAATCAATGGGGACCCCCCAGGCGGTAATTAGATTATGATTACTACAAGGAAATTGATCAGAGGGCCTTCAAAAGTGATGCCCGCGAGGCCCCCAGATGCCCATCCCCGCTATATATGGGTTGGTTGTTTAGCAACAAAACCGATACGTGCACAACTATGGGGCAAAACGGATGTGGTTGGCTTAGATGGTTGACAACATCTAAACTATATTTAGTCTCCAATGTTTATTGAAAACAAACACATTTGCACATTGAGCACTTGTCTTGCAAATATATCGTTGCAGTTGGTTATCTAGCTAGTGAATTTTTGCCATATTAGTGTAACAGTATAACTTTACGTCCGTCCCCTCGCCCCGACCCGAGTGCGAACCAGGGACCCTCTGCACACATCAACAACAGTCACCCATGAAGCATCGTTACCCATCGCTCCACAAAAGCCACGGCTCTTGCAGAGCAAGGGGAACCACTACTTCAAGGTTTCAGAGCAAGTGACGTCACCGACTGAAAGGCTGCTAGCGCGCACCACCGCTACCTAGCTAGCCATTTCACATCGGTTACATTAGTATTGACATAATCTGCCAAAACACCAAAAAAAAAGACATATTAAGGTATTAAGAACAAGATGAAACTAGCTGAAATTAGCTACTTACAATTCCCCACATGGCAGTTTCTTGTCATTATTGGTAGCTCTCTAGCCATCCAGAATCACAACTCACAGACTTCTGCCCAATTGAAGCGTGTGCATCGTTAGCGTGACATTGTCTGCTTTCCCATCTATAGACAATTATACAAATAACCACATATAAAAATATAAACACAACATGTAAAGTGTTGGTCCTGTGTTTCATGAACTGAAATAAGAGCCCAGAAATGTTCGATACGCACAAAAAGCTTATTTCTCTCAAATTCTTTGCTGACTGCAGGAATGTCCATCAGAGCTGCTTCCTGAAAATGTAATGTTAATTTCTCTACAATGAACCCCCTCCAATGTTGTTTTAGAGAATTTGGCAGTACGTTCAACCGGCCTCACTACCGCAGACCACGTGTAACCACACCAGCCCCGGATCTCCCCATCCGGTTTCTTCACCTGTGGGATGTCTGAAACCAGCCACCCGGACAACTGATGAAACTGTGGGTTTGCACAACTGAAGAATTTCTGCACAAACTGTCAGAAACCGTCCCAGGGAAGCTCATCTGCGTACTCATCGTCCTCACCAGGGTCTTGACCTGACTGCTGTTCGGCGTTGTAACCAACTTTAGTGGGAAAATGCTCACCTTCGATGGCCTGTACCGGACAGATGGCGTTGTGTGGGCGAGCGGTTTGCTGATGTCAACATTGTCAACAGAGTGCCCCATGGTGGCGGTGGGGTTATGGTATGGGGTCATGGTATGGGCAGGCATAAGCTACCGACAAGAACACAATTGCATTTTATCGATAGCAATTTGAATGCACAGAGATACCGTAACCAGATCCTGAGGCCCATTGTCGTGCCATTCATCCACCACCATCACCTCATGTTTCACCATGATAATTTTGCAAGGATCTGCTGTATACAATTCCTGGAAGCTGAAAATGTCCCAGGTCTTCAATGGTCTGCATACTTACCATAAATGTCACCTTTTGAGCACGTTTGGGATGCTCTGGATCGACGTGTATGACAGCGTGTCCCAGTTCCCACCAATATCCAACAACTTTGCACAGCCATTGAAGAGGAGTAGGATAACATTCCACAGGCCACAATCAACAGCCTGATCAACTCTATGCGAAGGAGATGTGTTGTGCAGCATGAGGCAAATGGTGGTCACACCAGATACTGACTGGATTTTTGATCCACACCCCTACCTTTCTGTTAAGGTATTTGTGACCAACAGATGTGTATCTGTATTCCCAGTCATGTGAAATCTATAGATAAGCCTAATTAATTCATTTCAGATGACTGATTTCCTTATATGAACTATAACTCAGGGGAAGCAACAATAATATTGGTATAGGCCTATATTAAAACCAGGTGTTATATACAATGTAGCCTACATCCATATAACAAAATACTAAAAGGTTCATTAAGAGTAAATATTTTTGGTCTGTAATGTCAGAAACGTTAGACTACATCTTTGAATGTCTACCAACAGTGCAACATAAAACGTCATATGTTGCCTTAACAACTGGAATACAGGAACTTTCAGGGAAACGCAAAAATGGAAACTTGTGAAGTAAACCGACTAAATTACCCAACTAAAACAGAAGCCACGGTGGCAGAAGTGCTCCCATTCATTCCTCGCAGTGTCCTAATTGGGGCTTCTGTCTATCAGTCAAAAATATTTTTACTGCTGGCAGGTGGTGCTTTAACAGAGTTCCAGGTGTGTGGGACGAGAAACAGGAAGTTCATCATTCGGAATCGAAAGAGGGATCAAACATGTCCAATGATGTCAGATATTGTGAGAAGTTCTCCTACGTCTTCCTAAAGTTCGCCCTCATTGTATATTCCACTATCTTCTGGGTGAGTAGTATATGCTTAATATCCCCTGTGTCGCCAAATACAGGCAGACTCTATGCAAATAACAGAGGGCGTAAAAAATCGACTCGCGCATTCCGCAAAAAAACATTAATATTCACCCTTGCTGGTGTTTGTGAAACACAAAATATTGTCCTATAGCCTATTAGGATTGTTAATAACTTAAAAGTTAGTTTGGATCGACAGGTGTCCGATATTGTAGTCTACACACTGTTCATTTTGGGGCTGGTGGTTTGATAGGGATCTGAACGTCGTATCGTAACCACACCCTCTGGAAGTGACATTTTGCACACTGGCTACGGTTGCCATGATACACGCGATTAATTTGAAGGAATATCACATAGGTTTCCCTACCTACTACCGTGTTACCATAACAAACAAAAAAAGTAGGCCTATAGATGGTCTCATGGAATGTCATATTTTCTAGAGCATTTGCTATTTGCCAATACACCAAATACTATTTGCTAAACTAAATGCCATGGGTATTAATTTGCTATATAGTTTGTTTTTGCTGGTGCCTCACTCCTGAGTCTAATGGAATGCACATTTTACAGTGTGTGCCTTCGAAGGGCATGTGACCGACATTATAAGTGCTAATAAATGCCATGTTATGTTTGGATAAATAGAGGATTACGCATGAGAAGAGTTAGTGCATAGGATATCTTTATAGTCCACCCTATTTTATCTGTCAGTAGAATGAGATCTACAATGGCTTGTGAATAAATTGTTAGTGCACAAAGTGCATTATGCCCCCTATACTCTCAGAAGGTTGCCATTTTAAATTAGTTAAACAAGCAATACATGTCTTTCATGGTTATTTTCTTCAACAGTTCAATGGAACCAATGTTTTGTGATCTTGATGGATGATCTGAATCCAAATTTACTTGGAAAATATTTATTGGTGATCCTTAAATTGATGCTTTGCATAGAGAGTAAAGAAATAATCATTGCTCAGGGGTTTTCAGTTATTCAAATAGACTGTACAGGGTGAAACAGTCCATGTTTCACCCTGTAAAGTCCATCTTTGGTTTCAATAAAGCAAATTCAGTTAAAGTTGGAAGTTTACATACACCTCAGCCAAATACATTTAAACTCAGTTTTTCACAATTCCTGACATTTAATCATAGTAAAAATTCCCTGTCTTGGGTCAGTTAGGATCACCACTTTATTTTAAGAATGTGAAATGTCAGAATAATAGTAGAGAATTATTTCAGCTTTTATTTCTTTCATCACATTCCCAGTGGGTCAGAAGTTAACATACACTCAATTAGTATTTGGTAGCATTGCTTTTAAATTGTTTAACTTGGGTCAAATGTTTCGGGTAGCCTTCCACAATCTTCCCACAATAAGTTGGGTGAATTTTGGCCCATTCCTCCTGACAGAGCTGGAGTAACTGAGTCAGGTTTGTAGGTCTCCTTATTCGCACATGCCGTTTTCAGTTCAGCCCACAAATTTTCTATGGGATTGAGGTCAGGGCTTTGTGATGGCCACTCCAATACCTTGACTTTGCTGTCCTTAAGCCATTTTGTCACAACTTTGGAAGTATGCTTGGGGTCATTGTCCATTCGGAAGACCCATTTGCGACCAAGCTTTAACTTCCTGACTGATGTCTTGAGATACTGCTTCAATAGATCCACAACTTTCCCTCATGATGCCATCTATTTTGTGAAGTGCACCAGTCCCTCCTGCAGCAAAGCATCCCCACAACATGCTGCCACCCCCGTGCTTCACGGTTGGTATGTTGTTCTTCAGCTTGCAAGCCTCCCCCTTTTTGCTCAATGTAACGATGGTCATTATGGCCAAACTGTTCTATTTTGTTTCATCAGGCCAGAGGACATTTCTCCAAAAAGTACAATCTTTGTCCCCATGTGCAGTTGCAAACTGTAGTTATGGCGGTTTTGGAGCAGTGGCTTCTTCCTTGCTGAGCGGCCTTTCAGGTTATTTCGATATAGGACTTGTTTAACTGTGGATATAGATACTTTTGTACCGGTTTCCTCCAGCATCTTCACAAGGTCCTTTGCTGTTGTTCTGGGATTAATTTGCACTTTTTGCAGCAAAGTATGTTCATCTCTAGGAGACAGAATGCATCTCCTTCCTGAGCGGTATGACAGCTGCGTGGTCCCATAGTGTTTATATTTGCGTACTATTGTTTGTACAGATGAACGTGGTACCTTCAGGCGTTTGGAAATTGTTCCCAAGGATAAACCAGACTCGTGGAGGTCTAAACATTTGTTTTCTGAGGTCTTGACTGATTTCTTTTGATTTTCTCATGATGTCAAGCCAAGAGGCACTGAGTTTGAAGGTAGGCCTTGAAATACATCCACAGGTACATCTCCAATTGACTCAAATGATGTCAATTAGCCTATCAGAAGCTTCTAAAGCCATGACACAATTTTCTGGAATTTTCCAAGCTGATTAAAGGCACAGTCAACTTACTTACTTGTATGTAAACTTCTGACCCACTGGAATTGTGATACAGTGAAATAATCTGTCTGTAAACAATTGTTGGAAAAATTACTTGTCATGCACAAAGTAGATGTTCTAGCCGACTTGTCAAAACTATAGTTTGTTAACAAGAAACTTGTAGAGTGGTTGAAACATGAGTTTTAATGACTCCAACCTAAGTGTATGTAAACTTCTGACTTCAACTGTAGGTTTGAGCCTGAACAGACCAAGGTTTCTACATTGTTAGGGTTAACAATTTTTCTACACAGTATTTTGTTGATAATGGCTGTGTGGGCCACTACTGGGCATAATGGATTCAAATGTGGGCATCTTTAGTGCTGTCTCTACCACACATTCTCTCTCTCACACACATATCTATATAAATATATATTTTATTTATTTATTATTGGCTCGGAACAACCTGCCAAGTCTGGCAACATAACACATTTTTTAAGTTAAAGTTGGTTGGAAATATCTTTTGACTTATTGTACACACAGTAGATTATATGTTGAACAATCAAACAGAGTTATTCAAAGAAGGGACTGCATTCAGTGACGAATTCACCCATTGTTGTGATTTTGAGTGTTTGGAAAATTGACAGGAAATCCTGCAGGTCATCCATCAGGAATCCTGCACGAAAAGCCTATAGTCCAATAATTATTTATAATTTCATGTTTCGTATTGTGGGCTTGTTAATGCCAGGAATGGTATTTTGATTGCCCTCGCTGCTCCTTGACGGCAGAGCCATCAGGGAGCAGGCATACACATGTTAGGAGCCTTCAACAGGAGGCTGCTGAGGAGAGTACGGCTCGTAATAATGTCCAGAACGGAATAGCATCAAATATATGGAAACCAGGTGTTTGATGTATTCGATACCATTCCACTGACTCCGCTCCAGCCTTTACCACGAGCCCGTCCTCCCCAATGAAGGTGCCACCAACCTCCTGTGAACATAAACAAAAGGCTGCATGGACCTCCCACATTATTTTCTCACCAATCTGTTGGATTTCTCCTCGCAGGCATTTCTGTCAGGGTGTTCCAGTCCGTTGACTCTATGGCAATAGTCACAAGGCTTCAGTGTGTGCATGGATAGTGGGAGTTCTGCTGATGTCCATTTTCTTTAATAGAAACATGCTTTATTAGTTTTATTTTTATTATTTTTGCTCACTGTTGATACAGTTACTGAGTACTTTGCCATAGGGAAGAATGGTAAAGTAGAGAGTCAGACCACAAAATCATGCTGATGAATGTGTACCCCTGGAGGTTGTTGAGAATCCACAGTGCCATGCCAACGTGCTAGCCAACGTGCTAGCCCCTCTTAATACCAGATAGGTATTGGATTATGGATTTGTCAGTATTGTTTTAAACAACAGTGTGTGTTTCTGCTCAACAACTAGATATGGATATTATTATTATTTTACAGTATTTGACCTGGGGAAAAAATCTAGTATTTGTAGCAAAACATATTATTCTACGACCCAGATATCAAAGAAGAGAAGCTAAATGCCTTTTACGGAGGTGTTTCATTTAAGGATTTGACGTGATTATCTGATGCACATGCGAGTCAATAGGTTCTTATCATTAGAAATAGTCCTCAGCAATTAAAATAACACAAATTATTCTATGTGCCTTGAGTGTCCTGTTAAATATATCTCGTAGTGATGCTTAATGCACTCACACAGTCACCGAAACGTTCGGACTCTGACGTCAATGCTTACATCTTGGATGCTTTTAGTAGCCTGCCTTCATGCCATATAAAGTAATTGAAAACAAGTCGCTATTATCAAGAGGTTCATGAATAGAACCAAGGATGGTATTTTGTTCCACTAAAATTGCTTATGTTAAGAGGACAGTGAGAGGACAGGGCAGGGTATATTTTACTTTTGTCCTGGATGAACACTCATGCGTACGAGCAGTCTTTGAGTACTGCCTTTTAGATACCACTAATTTACAACTTCCACAACTCACAACAACTTGAGGTCATGGTCCCTTGTACCTGTCTAGACCGACAGACAAGCTGCCTTACCCTTTGGTGCACAATTCCACATGGTCTGTTTGACATTAGGACAGCATTTTATTGTGTTGTGAGCACAGAAACAAATACAAACCCTTATAGAAAAAAATTGCGGTCAGAGTGCAGTATACAAATCCTGCATCCAAAATAACTTTTTTTTTTTACTGCAGTACTTTTTTCAGTGTAACTGCAGTTACAGTTCAGTATAACTGCAGTTAAACTGCTTCACACTGCAGTTATTCTGCAATTACTGCGTCCAAAATACCACAGTCGACTGCAGTTACTGCACTTTTATTGCAGTTTCAAAACTGCAAAAAATTTTGGGAAGGGAAAGGCACTGTGAATGACAGCCATCGTGTTTTGTATGGATTCTATAGTGACTGTATTATACAGTACTTTATAGGCCTATGGCCTGTTTACTGCCAAACTCTGTTCCTCCCTTGGGTGTTTGCATGTAGATTAGGTGTTTGACCTAGCAACCACATATAGCGCCCTCCATTTTGACTGGTATCAAGGGATCGAAATGCCTTGTACTTTCCTGTGTAGGCCTACATTGTGGTATCAATCTCAGTTCAGAACGCAGTGCCGCCTCATAGCTGTTTGGTGTGTCTCTTTCAATTACCGACCACCTGTAGCACCAGAACAGTCACAATCACAACAGCAGAGCTCAGTGTTCTATTTGCAATTAAAACCTCTGGCATTATGTGAACAGACAGTTTCTTTGAATTACTAACAAAGCCCGAATTGCTGCATTGATGTTTGAAGAGAAAATCTAATTGGCCCTGAAGTGGGGAAAGCTGTCCAATCAGCTGCCTGTGGCCCACCTGCCACCTGGGGAAACAGACATTCATAGACCCAGAGACACTGATTAGTTGTAGGTATAAGATGCATAATTTCAAAATCTGAGACGACAGATGGATTAACAAAAGGCTAAGCTGTGTTTTGCAATATTGCCCTTGTGATTTCATGAAATTATATTTTATGATTACCCTCTGGCGCTAGGCTACGCTATGCTAGTCAGGGTTTTTAATGACAGAAATCCCGGATCCGGGATGGGGATTTCAGAAAGGTTTTAAGAAGCCCTCCTGTTCTCCACTCATTACCTGTATTAACTGCACCTGTTTGAACTCGTTACCTGTATAAAAGACACCTGTCCACACACTCAAACAGACTCCAACCTCTCCACAATGGCCAAGACCAGAGAGCTGTGTAAGGACATCAGGGATAAAATTGTAGACCTGCATAAGGCTGGGATGGGCTACAGGACAATAGGCAAGCAGCTTGGTGAGAAGGCAACAACTGTTGGCGCAATTATTAGAAAATGGAAGAAGTTCAAGATGACGGTCAATCACCCTCGGTCTGGGGCTCCATGCAAGATCTCACCTCGTGGGGCATCAATGATCATGAGGAAGGTGAGGGATCAGCCCAGAACTACACGGCAGGACCTGGTCAATGACCTGAAGAGAGCTGGGACCACAGTCTCAAAGAAAACCATTAGTAACACACTATGCCGACATGGATTAAAATCCTGCAGCGCACGCAAGGTCCCCCTGCTCAAGCCAGCGCATGTCCAGGCCCGTCTGAAGTTTGCCAATGACCATCTGGATGATCCAGAGGAGGAATGGGAGAAGGTCATGTGGTCTGATGAGACAAAAATAGAGCTTTTTAGTCTAAACTCCACTCGCCGTGTTTGGAGGAAGAAGAAGGATGAGTACAACCCCCAAGAACACCATCCCAACCGTGAAGCATGTAGGTGGAAACATCATTCTTTGGGGATGCTTTTCTGCAAAGGGGACAGGACGACTGCACCGTATTGAGGGGAGGATGGATGGGGCCATGTATCGCGAGATCTTGGCCAACAACCTCCTTCCCTCAGTAAGAGCATTGAAGATGGGTCGTGGCTGGGTCTTCCAGCATGACAACGACCCGAAACACACAGCCAGGACAACTAAGGAGTGGCTCCGTAAGAAGCATCTCAAGGTCCTGGAGTGGCCTAGCCAGTCTCCAGACCTGAACCCAATAGAAAATCTTTGGAGGGAGCTGAAAGTCCGTATTGGCCAGCGACAGCCCCGAAACCTGAAGGATCTGGAGAAGGTCTGTATGGAGGAGTGGGCCAAAATCCCTGCTGCAGTGTGTGCAAACCTGGTCAAGAACTACAGGAAACGTATGATCTCTGTAATTGCAAACAAAGGTTTCTGTACCAAATATTAAGTTCTGCTTTTCTGATGTATCAAATACTTATGTCATACAATAAAATGCAAATTAATGACTTAAAAATCATACAATGTGATTTTCTGGATTTTTGTTTTAGATTCCGTCTCTCACAGTTGAAGTGTACCTATGATAAAAAATTACAGACCTCTACATGCTTTGTAAGTAGGAAAACCTGCAAAATCGGCAGTGTATCAAATACTTCTTCTCCCCACTGTATATATATTGTGACGCCTTTGTTCCTTTTTTTAATCTCATTAAATAAAACGTATAAAATCTCCTAAACCTTTGTTTACCACAGACCTTATTTTTGGCATTTATCCAAAAAAGCCATTAATTTGTCATGTTGTTTTGCTGCTATGTTGTTGTCTTGGGTCTCTCTTTGTGTAGTGTTGTCTCTCTTGTTGTGATGTGTGTTTTGTCCTATATTTTTAATCCCAGCCCCCGCAGGAGCCCTTTTGCCTTTTGGTAGGCCGTTATTGTAAATAAAAATGTGTTCTTAACTGACTTGCCTAGTTAAATAAATACATTTACCTATGTCCAACGAACCATGGCGGAGTTAGTGCCTACGAAAAGTATACTACGATTCCCAGAGTGCATTTCACTTCCCAGGGTGCAATGCTCCGCCCAGGGCTTCTGGCTGTTACAGGCTACTGCTAGCAAGCCCAGACAAACGCTAAGCAGTCAAAATATATTGCTGTCAAGTTATGATTGCATTTCACTACTTTTGGGTTGTGTAATTATATTATAATGCTCACATGAATGTCATGCTGAATATATTCCTGTCATGTCATTCAAAAATAATTCAAATTGGCATCCAGAGTTGCGCTACGGTCTAAACTTAATAAAAAAAACTTTTTTATTAAGTTGCATATGTGCTCTTTATGACAGAATGTATAAAATTTGGTGAAATAATACTAAGTTACACTATTCAAAAAGGGCATGGAACATGGATACCGGTGGGGTGGAATAACCCATTTTAAAAGTAACCTTTCAGTATAGGTAACCACTCTTGTCCCCTATACTAAATTCTCTCATCTCCATGTTTCCATTTCCGGTAGCTGGTTGGGGGGTTCGTCCTAGCCATCGGTATCTATGCGGAGGTGGAGCGGCAGCGCTACAAAACCCTGCAGGGGGTGTTCCTGGCCCCCGCCATCATCCTCATCGTCCTGGGGGTGGTGATGTTCATTGTCTCCTTCATCGGTGTGTTAGCCTCCCTCAGGGACAACCTGCTGCTCCTCAAAGTGGTGAGTAGTAGACTCACACAATTGCATACAAGACTGGGATATAAGCTTGAGGTTTATCAGGTTCACTACACACAGGACCTGGTTCAAATACATGCAGTGCCTTCAAAGTATTCACACCCCCTTGACATTTTACACATTTTGTTTTGTTACAGCCTGAATTTAAAATGTGTTAATACCCCATGTCAAAGTGGAATTATGTTTTTAAATCTATTCAACCCCTTTGTTATGGCAAGCCTAAATAAGTAAAAATGTTCTTAAAAAGTCACATAATAAATTACATGAACTCACTCTGTGTGCAATAATGGTGTTTAACATGATTTTTCAATGACTACATCATCTCTGTACACACATACACACATACAATTATCTGTAAGGTCCCTCATTTGAGCAGTGAATTGCAAGCAGATTCAATAGCAAAGACCAATAAGGTTTTCCAATGCCTCACAAAGAATGGTACCTATTGGTAGATGGGTAAAAATAAAAAAGCAGACATTTAATATCTCTTTGAGCATGGTGAAGTTATTAATTACACTTTGGATGGTATATCAATACACCCAGTCACTACAAATATATAGGTGTCCTTCCTAACTCAGTTGCTGAAGAGGAAGGAAACCGTTCAGGGATTTCACCATGAGGCCAATTGTGACTTTAAACAGTTACAGGGTTTAATGGCTGTGATAAGACAAAACTGAGGATGGATGAATAAAACTGTAGTTACTCCACAATACTAACCTAAATTACAGAGTGAAAGGAAGGAAGCCTGTACAGAATAAAAATATTCCAACACATGCATCCTGTTTGCGATAAGGCACTAAGTAAAACTGTAAAAATTGTGGCAAAGAAATGAACTTTATGTTCTGAATACAACACATTATGTTTGGGGCAAATCCAACACAGCACATCACTGAGTACCACCCTTCATATTTTCAAGCATTGTGGTGGCTGCATCATGTTATGGGTATGCTCGTCATCGGCAAGGGATAGGGAGATGTTGTTGATAAAAATAAATGGAATGGAGCTAAGCGCAGGCAAAATCCTAGAGCAAAACCTGGTTGTCTGCTTTCCAACAGACACTGGGACACATTCACTTTTCAGCAGGACAATAACCTAAAGCCCAAGGCCAAATATACACTATAGTAGCTTATCAAGACGACATTTATTGAATGTTCCTGAATTGCCTAGTTACAGTTTTGACTTAAATCGGCTTGAAAATCTATGGCAAGACTTAAATGGATGTCTAGCAATGATCAACCTCCAACTTGATAGAGCTTGAATAATTTTGCAAATATTGTACAATCCATGTATCGAAAACTTACTCAGACTCACAGTGGTAATCTCTGCCAAAGGTATTCACTCAGGGGTGTGAATACTTATGTAAAAGAGATATTTCATTTTCAATACATTTGCAAAAAATGTTTAAACATGTTTTCACTTTGTCATTATGGGGTGTTTTGTGTAGATGGGGGGAGGGTTTATTTAATCCATTTTGAATTCAGGCTGTAACATAACAAACTGTGAAGTAAGTCAAGGGGTACTTTCTGAATGCACTGTATGTCAAATACAGTATGTTCATGTATTTAAGCTGTGTTTTATTTACCTTGGTCTTTACAATTATGGGACTATTTCATTGGTTCCGTTGTACCTGGGGAAAAAATGGTTGGTCGCTAAATCCGGCGAGAAATAGGACCATGTAAAAATGGCTAGCTGGAGCTCGTCTGAGCGGTTGGCAGGATATGCCCTCACCTGCTATAAACTTAATGCTGATTAGTTTTTGTTCTTTCAACTATAGTGCTGTTTAGTTAGAACATGATGTTGAGGCCCATCACTGTAACTTGGTCACCAGCTCCGTCCATTAGAAGGTTTTATATACAGTGCATTCGGAAAGTATTCAAACCCCTTGATTTTTTTTTCTCTCTCCACATTTTGTTACATTACAGCCTTATCCTAAAATTGATTCAATCGTTTTTTTCCCTCATCAATGTACACACAATACCCCATAATGACAAAGCAAAAAGCAAGTTTTTTTTATTGTTGCCAAACCCCGAAAATATCACATTTACATAAGTATTCAGAGCCTTTACTCAGTACTTTGTTGAAGCACCTTTGGCAGCGATTACAGCCTCGAGTCTTCTTGTGTATTACGCTACAAGCTTGGCACACCTGTATTTGGGGAGCTTCCCATTCTTCTCTGCAGTTCCTCTCAAGCTCTGTCAGGTTGGATGGGGAGTGTCGCTGCACAGCTATTTTCAGGTCTCTCCAGAGGTGTTAGATCGGGTTCAAGTCCGGGGTCTGGCTGGGCCACTCAAGGACATTCAGAGACTTGTTCCGAATCCACTCCTGCGTTGTCTTTGTGCTTCAGGTCATTGTCCTTTTGGAAGGTGAACTTTCGCCCCAGAGGTCCTTAGCGCTCTGGAGCATGTTTTCATCAAGGATCTCTCTGTACTTTTGCTCTGTTCATCTTTCCCTTGATCCTGACTGGTCTCTCAGTCCCTGCCACTGAAAAACATCCCCACATCATGATGCTGCCACCATGTTTCACCGTAGGGATGGTTCCAGGTTTCCTCCAGACGTGACAGTTGGCTTTCAGGCCAAAGAGTTCAATCTTGGTTTCATCAGACCAGAGAATCTTGTTTCTCATGGTCTGAGAGTCTTTTTTAGGTGCCTTTTGGCAAACTACAAGTGGGCTGTAATGTGCCTTTTACTGAGAAGTGGCTTCCGTCTGGCCACTCTACCATCAAAGGCCTAATTGGTGGAGGGCTGCAGAGATGGTTATCCTTCTGTAAGGTTCTCTCATCTCCACAGAGGAACTCTGGATCTCTGTCAGTGACCATCGGGTTCTTGGTCACCTCCCTGACCAAGGGCCTTCTGCCCCAATTGCTCAGTTTAGCCAGGCGGCCGGCTCTAGAAAGAGTCTTGGTGGTTCCAAACTTCTTCCATTTAAGAATGATGGAGGCCACTGTGTTCCTTTGGACTTTCAATGCTGCAGAATCTTTTTTTGGTACCCTTCCCCAGATCTGTGCCTCGACACAATCCTGTCTCTGATCTCTACGGACAATTCCTTTGACCTCATGGCTTGGTCTTTGCTCTGACGTACACTGTCAACTGTGGGATCTTAATATAGACAGGTGTGTGTGCCTTTCCAAATCATGTCATACCTGTTTTCGCTTTGTCATTATGGGGTATTGTGTGTAGATTGATGAGGGGGAAAAAAGTATTTAATCCATTTTAGAATAAGGCTGTAACTTAAAATGTGGGAAGGGGTCTGAATGCTTTCCAAATGCCCTGTAGGTGTGGTGCACAATACAATTTTTCTATCTTGAAGTATGTAAGAGTCCTTAATTATAGAAATCTTCTTGAGACGGCAGGGGAACATGCTCTGACTTGAGGTGTCCGGGGTGGAGACCTGGACTGCATCCAAGCGCACTGATTGGTTGGAATTGAGAGCGATGTAGGCTGTCATTGTAAATAGGAATTTGTTCTTAACTGACTTGCCTAGTTAAATAAAGGTTAAATTAATGTATTGACAGGTCTGAAGGCCAGTCAGGTTAAGAGGGCCAGCCTTTTTTACAGTACCATTCCATTGGTTTCAGTTGTTAAAATCTAGGAAAAGTTCCAAGCTGCAACACTGACTGCATGGGCTTGGCATGAGCCTTATAATGTGCTTCTGTGACTGTGTACATTCCTTGAAACAACAGTCTTTCTCAATATAATTTCAGGTCTTCAGTGTTAGTGGCACGAGACAATTTAGCTCATATCAGTATGCAAAGTATGTGCTAAGCCATAAATGTTACCTGAAAATGTTTGCATAGCATCACAGTTGGCTGGGTTGTATAACTTGATTTGTCTGCAAAGTCAAACAAGCGGTAATTAAGACACAACCACTAATGAAAGTCCACTAGCTCCATAATTATCACTGATTTATTAATTTGGAACAGTTTACCCATCCGCGTTGACAACATTTTGAAATATGTAACTGTACTGTAGCAGGCCCTCATCCATTTAGCATTTTTCACTTTGCTCTTATGAATTAATGACCAAATGAATATTAATCACATTTGAAATGCTTGCAAGCACTTTTAATGAGACACCAGTACTTGTAACGTATTGAATTTGATTCCTTTATATAGTTTGACTCACTTTTGAACATATTTGAGTTTTTTTGTCTTCTACTAAAAGCAAGGTATTTTTACCCTGAAGAAATTCTGCAATTTTGTTTAATTGGGGAACACTTCTTTTTTTTATGCTACAGTGCAGGAAACTACAATATAGGCTGTTTGAATTGAGCCTGATATTAAAAGACATTAGGCATACAATCAGCAACATCTTCGAATGGTGCCCCCTCAATTTCATCAATGATTGATCAATACATTTGTTTTCATATCTAAAAAGTTGCTATGAAAATGGTAGAGAGCAGCAGCAGTCTAGATGTCAGAGCTAACCGTTGGTTTTGTGGTTAGCAAGATACGATCAAAGATGGGAGGCAGGTAGCCTAGTGGTTAGAGCGTTGGACAAGTAACCGAAAGGTTGCAAGATCAAATCCCCGAGCTGACAAGGTAAAAATCTGTCGTTCTGCCCCTGAACAAGGCAGTTAACCCACTGTTCCTAGGCCGTCATTGAAAATAAGAATTTGTTCTTAACTGACTTGCCTAGTTAAATAAAGTTTAAAAAATAAAATTCTGATCAAAAGGACTCTAACCAAATGTCCATTAAACCATTAAACTTGACTGTTCTGTGTATTAACCTTTTTTAAATATGTTTTTTTTTTAGTTTCTCTACACCTTGACAGTCTGTCTTATTCTGGAGCTCCTCGGTGGCATCCTGGCTCTGGTTTTCAGGCATCAGGTACTGTAAACCCTAGTTATATCACGTTATTAAACTCATAATCATAGATTTTCTCTCAATCTCTAAACTCAGCAAAAAAAGAAACGTCCTCTCACTGTCAACTGTGTTTATTTTCAGCCAACTTAACATGTGTAAATATTTGTATGAACATAACAAGATTCAACAACTGAGACATAAACTGAACAAGTTCCACAGACATGTGACTAACAGAAATGGAATAATGTGTCCCTGAACAAAGGGGGGGTCAAAAGTAAAAGTCAGTATCTGGTGTGGCCACCAGCTGCATTAAGTACTGCAGTGCATCTCCTCCTCATGGACTGCACCAGATTTGCCAGTTCTTGCTGTGTGATGTTACCCCACTCTTTCACCAAGGCACCTGCAAGTTCCCTGACATTTCTGGGGGGAATGGCCCTAGCCCTCACCCTCTGAGACGTGCTCAATGGGATTGAGATCCGGGCTTTTCGCTGGCCACGGCAGAACACTGACATTCTTGTCTTGCAGGAAATCACGCACAGAACGAGCAGTATGGCTGGTGGCATTGTCATGCTGGAGGGTCATGTCAGGATGAGCCTGCAGGAAGGGTACCACATGAGGGAGGAGGATGTCTTCCCTGTAACGCACAGCATTGAGATTGCCTGCAATGACAACAAGCTCAGTCTGCTGATGCTGTGACACACCGCCCCAGACCATGATGGACCCTCCACCTCCAAATCAATCCCGCTCCAGAGTACAGGCCTCGGTGTAATGCTCATTCCTTCGACGATAAACGCGAATCCGACCATCACCCCTGGTGAGACAAAACCGCGACTCGTCAGTGAAGAGCACTTTTTGCCAGTCCTGTCTTGTCCAGCGACGGTGGGTTTGTGCCCATAGGCGACATTGTTGCCGGTGATGTCTGGTGAGGACCTGCCTTAGAACAGACCTACAAACCCTCAGTCCAGCCTCTCTCAGCCTATTGCAGACAGTCTGAGCACTGATGGAGGGATTGTGCGTTCCTGGTGTAACTCGGGCAGTTGTTGTTGCCATCCTGTACCTGTCCCGCAGGTATGACATTCGCATGTACCAATCCTGTGCAGGTGTTGTTACACGTGGCCTGTCTCCTTGTAGCGCTGTCTTAGGCGTCTCACAGTACGGACATTGCAATTTATTGCCATGGCCACATTTGCAGTCCTCATGCCTCCTTGCAGCATGCCTAAGGCACGTTCACGCAGATGAGCAGGGACCCTGTGCATCTTTCTTTTGGTGTTTTTCAGAGTCAGTAGAAAGGCCTCTTTAGTGTCCTAAGTTTTCATAACTGTGACCTTAGTTGCCTACCGTCTGTAAGCTGTTAGTGTCTTTACGACCGTTCCACAGGTGCATGTTCATTAAATGTTTATGGTTCATTGAACAAGCATGGGAAACAGTGTTTAAACCCTTTTACAATGAAGATCTGTGAAGTTATTTGAATTTTTACGAATTATCTTTGAAAGACGGGGTCCTGACAAAGGGACGTTTCTTTTTTTTGCTGAGTTTATATACATGCCGTCTCTTATTGGATATGTTTACCTGGGCTTGTGCAAAGTTCTGATTTTAAAGGGGCAATCACCAGCTGCTACATCCATTTTTGGACATATAAATTAATGATATGTACATATTTCTTCTTGAATAATATAACTTAGAAATGCCTCATGAGAGCCCAAAATATACGCTTGTTTTACTCCAGTGTTTGTAAACAAAGTAAATGTAAACGAACACTATATAGCCTCAAGATGGTTAAAACTATAATGCTCATATCATGGATCCTTGCATGGCTCTGTCTATGAATTTGAGTGTGGTTACATTTTTCCAGCCCCATCCTTCAGCTTTTTACCGAAACGGTGGCTGGGAGACGCTTTGTTATTGTTTCTACTGCTGGTTGCCGCTTTACATTGGAGAGCTAACAAGTTTATGAAACGTGTACATTACAATATGTCAACGTAGTGGGACTAAATCAGTTGTGTTGATATCAGGCATGGATATTAACTGCAAATTTGATATCAGATTGCCACTTGTGGTTTCCATGTAGGCATTTTCAAATGTATTGTCTATGATATTCCAATTACCATTGCGTTTTGAAGTTTGTGAAAGATTTCTGGCCTTTACATTGTTAAGCCACTAACTTCTAAGAATGTGAGACCCTTAATTTGATATGCTGATATCAATAATACAAAATCAACGAGTTATTCATTTTGTCTTGCATAATGACCCTTTCCTGTTGTGTCAATGACAAGAACAAGATCAGCTTGATAAGCACACTTCCATTTGATCTGTATTGAAGATTAGATGTAGAAAACCTAGGAGTCTTTTTGGGAGAAGATGAAAAAGAAGGGAGAAAGTTCTAGAACCAATAGAAAAAAAACAATAGCACAGCATTTCACAATTTCATAAATATTTAAGGTAAACGTTTAAACAGCAATGACTAGTCTAATCTGTAGAGAGAATTGCCATTTTCAAATCTCAACAGTAACTAATCCACCAATGGTCAAATGCATATGTTATTGAAAGATTTGAATTTAATGTAAATGGCTCAAGTCAGGATAATTTTCAATCAAAAATAGGTTACACAGTCATTTGTCTCTGAGGAATTTCTCATGACTGAATTTAGGTCATTTTTATTGAGAGGAGGAATAAAGGGAGAGTGTCGGTCAGTGACGAGTCCCCCTTTTTTTTTATTACTCAATTGTTATAATGCTGCCTACACACTAATATCTCAATCCTACAGTCTTAATACATTTCACCCTCTATTTTACTTTTCCACCATAGACAGTGGATCTCTTAAACAAAAACATTCGCAAAGGAATGGTGAATTACTACGATGATCTGGATTTCAAGAACATCATGGACTTTGTTCAGAGAAAGGTAAGATTTCTGTTTGAAAAATAAGTGGATTTTCTTTGAAACTGTTTGCCAGCTATTCCCCCCATTGCTGTTGACCAAATGTAATTTGGGATTATTCACTTTGTGACATGGTGGTTGGCCAACTCAAGGGCGAAGAGCAGTTTAATTAGAAGATTCCTACTGGGTTGGAGAGCGGTGGATGCTGTCCATACATCATTTGGAGTTCACATTCTCACACCTAACCTTGACCAAATGTGTTATTGAGAACTCCTTTTCACCAGCGACCCTGCTTTGAGTTGTTACACAGGAGGACTACTGATGATCGAAACGTCAAATCAGACACAAGCATTGGGATTTATTTTGAGAATTATACTCACAATATTTTATTCCATGAGCAACACCAAGCCGTTTTGTAGGATGGAAAACGTTGAAGGAAATAACTACTTGTAAACTGTGAATGTTGGAGGACAGGTCTGTCTCCCATAATAGAATATTAATGTGTCATTCTGTCTCAATTCTCTCCAACTGTGACGTGTTTGACATTTCCTGAACCACATCAAACACAGGAGCTTTGACAATCCCCACTGAGGAAGGTAGTGGTGTTAGTTTGGACTTGTTGATGGGAGGTAAATCAATACAACTGCATTGAGTGAATACTGCTGTCCCCTTTTTATAGCCTTGAAAAGCCTTCCAGATCAGTAGAAAGAAACTGTTTCTGAACTGACTATTGAATAAGAGTTTGTGTGTTGTAGCTCTTTCCCCCCTAGGTACTTTGACAGGGTTTTCACAGATATTTTTTTCCCCTTAAGTGCAGGCTTATGGTGAGATGTTGAACTGCTTCAGGTTAGACAGTGTTTGAGTCTACGTCAGACTTATTTTTAGAGTGCGAGGGAGTAAGTGTAGTTCAATTTGCTTTTAACTCGGAGGCGTTTCGCCAGCCTCTGGAAGTGGTCACTCAGATGGAAGCAGGTTCTATGGGGGAAATGATTGTATTGTGTACCGTAGGATGTCTTTCATGATGGGTTAAGTGGCGTCAGAGGCACAGCTTTTTAGGGAGACGTGGCATTCTGCCACTGGATTGAGACATCTGCAAATGTATTTGCATAAAAAACGTTCACTTCACAGGACTGTGAAAAGGTACACTATTAAAATGAGTTTGCAACCACATGCAAAACATTTGTGAATGTTCAATGACAGTCTTTACGCTTTTAAGCAAAGGTCTCTGCTATTCCAAGTCATTGCTTGTGTATGTAATGACTGTAATTATAGCAGGGTATTTTAATAGCACTCAAATGGATGCACGTATCTCAAGCCTCTTTTGCAGAACACTAGATGGCTGAATTAGATTTCTAGCTCGTGGTGTGATATTTCACTCCTAGGTTTTGTGTGTGTCCAAAACTAACATTTAACATTTAGCACAGGCCCGTTTTTGTTTATTGATCTCTAGAGTAGGCCTAGTATTGCTTTAGCTTGGGTTAGTTCTTACACTTTGATGTTAGTCTGTACTGGCCTACATGGTCTCTGTGGTGAACCATGCATAGCGCTTGTAGAATCTGCTGGAGAAAAGGTTACTTGCTAATCTCCCTAAGCACAAACAAGGTCTCTCTACCTCATGTGCTTGTAACTCAATCATGTCAGAGCCACTCCACCTCATTAGTTCTCCATCATCACAACCATGTTTTTTTTTGGGGGGGGGGGGGGGGGGGTTCTTCAGGAATACATATGTTCATAGGTAAAGATGCCCAGATTTCTAAATGATTCTCTTACAATCTCGATTTAAAAAGCCACTCTACTAAGAGTGTCTAGTTTACTGGAACTAGCGAAATGCTGAAGTAATTACCCTAGCTGCATTTGAGATGCAGAGAGCCATTCAAATGAGTTGGGGGACTGGCATAGGAATCCTGCTGCTCGTAAAAAAAAACATTTTAAAAAGTGGACTAATATTTATTCATACATTCCCCCATGAGAGCAGTTGGCTCAATGAATGAATGCAGAATAGTGAATATCCATATTATTCAAGTAAAATATGGAATTTACCTCTGGACTCTTAACTGTTCATTTTGATTCCTTCACTGAAACTTTACAGGGTTCTAAATGACCAAATGATGTTTCACACCCATAATGCTATAGCTTCTGGCATAGTACACTTAAAACTTTCAGAGAATCCTATCCAGCTAATTGAAATAAATACTAGCAAATTGCTCTACGTGTTTTTAAGAGCCTTTTTAAGGTATGAGATTTGAAGACAAAGCAGACCCACAGTGTGTATCTCAGCTCTTGTAAATTGTAGTAATTGCAAAAGCTCAACGTGTAAACAACCTTGCTGTACCAGAGCAGAAAAGTTAGAAATTGTACTTGAAGTTCAAACTAAAAACAATTTTAAAGCCCTTTATAAGGCTATAGTTCTATGCTTCAAAAATAATGTATAAGCAAATGGCATGCTAGAGTGTGGTAAAGCTAAGAGTTATGCCACTTGTTGTGCATGATGTAAGGACCTGTTAAAAACATATTGTATTGGATGTGTGTATCTGTGTAGGCATAAAGGGTTTGTGACCGCTCAATTAAGCCTTTAAAGTTGTGTGTTTTTAAAGAGGGATCAAGGTATAGGCCAGTGGCGTAGCGCAGTTTGGAAGCGATTACAGTTGAGTCTTTCTGGGTAAGTCTCTAAAAGCTTTGCACACCTGGATTTTACAATATTTTCCACATTATTATTATTATTATTTTTTTATTCTTCAAGCTTTGTCAAGTTGGTTGTTGATCATTGCTAGACAACCATTTTCAGGTCTTGCCATAGATTTTCAAGCAGATTTAAGTCAAAACTGTAACTCGGCCACTCATGAACATTCACTGTCTTCTTGGTAAGCAACTCCAGTGTAGATTTAACCTTTAGGTTATTGTCCTGCTGAAAGGTGAATTCATCTCCCAGTGTCTGGTGGAAAGCAGACTGAACCAGGTTTTCCTCTAGGATTTTGCCTGTGCTTCATTCTGTTTATTTTTTATCCTGGAAAAACTCCCCAGTCCTTAATCATTACAAGCATGCCCATAGCATGATGCAGCCACCCCTATGCTTGAATATATGGAGAGTGGTACTCAGTATTGTATTGGATTTCCCCCAAACATAACACAAACGTTTTTTGCAGTATTACTTTAGTGTGTTGCGAACAGGATGTTTTGGAATATTGCTATAGGCCTACCATTCTATAACTGTTTTGATTGTTAATACAACTATGTTTGTTTCTGTCTGTTGTTCTGTCTTTACAGTTCAAATGTTGTGGAGGGCAGGAGTACAAAGACTGGGAAGTGAACATGTACCATAACTGTACAGCTCCTGGACCGCTGGCTTGTGGAGTGCCTTACACCTGCTGCCTCGAAAACAAGGTCTCTGCTGCTCTTCCTTTGAGAGCTCATTATGCAAATTACAATATAATAGATCGTTATTTAAATCCATTTTAATGCAAATTTGAAAAAATAAATAATAATAAATCTGTCACAGTACCCAACTAAACACACATGACAGGCTGGGAGCAACATAGGGTCAACTCAGCAGAGCAGTGACCGTGGAGCAGTTTTGGGGGTTTAAGTTTCTTGCTTGAGGACAAAACGGCAGTAGGTAGCATAGGCGATAATGATGCCAGCAACCCTCCGACAGCAGTTCACTCCGCCCTGCTTTTATCCATCAGCCCTGTGTTTCAAACCAATAACCTTCCAGTTACTGGCCCGCCTCTCTAACCTCGAGGCTACTGTTTTCTCCAAGTGACAAAAAATTTCATAAGTTCACATTTTCTTCTGACAAGTGTCTGGTGGAAAGCAGACTGAATCAGGTTTTGGTTATTTACACTCATAACTGAACTGGTTAGCATTGTATTGTTTCAGCAGAGAATGTTTTATTGTCACATACACCGGAGCAGTGAAATGTGGTGTTTGACAGGGTCAGCCATAGTCATATGGCACCTCTGGAGCATATTAGTGCTCAAGGGGCATATCGACATATTTTTCACCTTGTCGGCTCGGGTATTCGAATCAGCGACCTTTTGGTTACTGGCCTAACGCTCTAACTGCTAGGCTACCAGCCGCCTTATTGGAGACCACATCCATAGCAGCACTGCATATCCCCTAAAACATTTGCATACTTGTCAAACTATTCATCACTAGCTTAGATTTTATCTCTGTATCTCTAGATGCCTCCTATGACATTTGTTCCCCTCTGTGTTGTTCTGAGCCCTACATTCAACAGTAGGGTCGTTCTTGAATTGCGGTGGCATTTTGGCATTGCATTCTTTCATTTTAATTTATTTGGGTACCTCTTCCCATTCTAAATCAACTATGACAGCTTAATGACTTTTAAATAATTGTTATCATGATGATAACATTGTGCCACCAGTAGGAGTAGAAACACCAATGACAAATAGGTAATTGAGGATTTTCTTAAATGGAGGCCACAGATGCTCAATCCATTTCAAAATAATTTACTAAAGTGATATGATTTAATCATTTTTCTCACAATGTAATTTCTCTTCATTTAAATTGAGTAACACCAAAAGCACTATTTAGGCACACCAAATTATCAATGGAATCCTCAAATGGATGACCTACTAGAAGTTTGTGATTAACTCATACATTTCTTTAATATAGACCCCTCGCCTGATAAGTTTGCCACTGGAGGGAATGCTTAAGGTCCTTGTATAACTTTGTATTAAGTGATTTTTCAAGGCAGTATTTTATTTAACCTTTTAATTAACTAGGCAAGTCAGTTAAGAACACATTCTTATTTCCAATGACGGCCTACCCCAGCCAAACCCTAACCCGGACGACGCTGGACCAAATGTGCGCCGCCCTATGGGACTCCCAATCACGGCCGGTTGTGATACAGCCTGGAATCGAACCAGGGTCTGTAGGGATGCCTCTAGCACTGAGATGCCGTGCCTTAGACCACTGTGCCACTCGGGAGCCCCCGGTAACACCAATGACAACTTAAACATATATATTTGTTTTAAATTATTTTAATAGCCTTATTTGCTTTTATTGAGCTATACAATATATTAATTGTTTATTTTCTAGCATTTTAAAATAAATATCTCTAAATCTGAAAAATATGTCATTAGAACTCTACTCATCACTACTGGGACAAGCCAATTTGCTTGCCCTTTAAACAATGCATCAAAATATAGGTTTTGAAGTATAAAGGACTTGCATTATGTTTTATTATTGATTAACAGTTCCATATAAACACAAACCAGTATGATGTGCAACTATTTGTAATTTTAGTGTTTGTCATTGTTTCTGAGGCTGAGGGGCTCAAATGCCATCACAATTCAATATCACAGCTTGCAATACTTGCAATTGTATTGCTTTTAATTTATCTGGTGAGAGGCAGCAGTCAACATTTACTTTGTTTTATGTCATCAACCATTGCCAGAAACATTCCACATGGGGAAAGAGGCTAGTCGGGATCTTTGTTAATCAATATCACAGGGCTGTGATTTGGTTCTGTATTCAGTCATAGCTAAATATAAACATTTATTGAAAAGATTAATGCTGTGAACTCTGACAAAAAAAATCTGACTGTGAAAAAACGTTGCATTATTCATTTGCTGAGAAAGCAATTGCATGTATAAGTAAGGTACACGCAATCCATCAATCAGCAGGGGTCCGGGACAAGGTAGCGCGCCAGGTGAAGTTGGGTCAGGGGTCCGGGACAAGGTAGCGCGCCAGGTGAAGTTGGGTCAGGGGTCCGGGACAAGGTAGCGCGCCAGGTGAAGTTGGGTCAGGGGTCCGGGACAAGGTAGCGCGCCAGGTGAAGTTGGGTCAGGGGTCCGGGACAAGGTAGCGCGCCAGGTGAAGTTGGGTCAGGGGTCCGGGACAAGGTAGCGCGCCAGGTGAAGTTGGGTCAGGGGTCCGGGACAAGGTAGCGCGCCAGGTGAAGTTGGGTCAGGGGTCCGGGACAAGGTAGCGCGCCAGGTGAAGTTGGGTCAGGGGTCCGGGACAAGGTAGCGCGCCAGGTGAAGTTGGGTCAGGGGTCCGGGACAAGGTAGCGCGCCAGGTGAAGTTGGGTCAGGGGTCCGGGACAAGGTAGCGCGCCAGGTGAAGTTGGGTCAGGGGTCCGGGACAAGGTAGCGCGCCAGGTGAAGTTGGGTCAGGGGTCCGGGACAAGGTAGCGCGCCAGGTGAAGTTGGGTCAGGGGTCCGGGACAAGGTAGCACCAGGTGAAGTTGGGTCAGGGGTCCGGGACAAGGTAGCACCAGGTGAAGTTGGGTCAGGGGTCCGGGACAAGGTAGCGCGCCAGGTGAAGTTGGGTCAGGGGTCCGGGACAAGGTAGCGCGCCAGGTGAAGTTGGGTCAGGGGTCCGGGACAAGGTAGCGCGCCAGGTGAAGTTGGGTCAGGGGTCCGGGACAAGGTAGCGCGCCAGGTGAAGTTGGGTCAGGGGTCCGGGACAAGGTAGCGCGCCAGGTGAAGTTGGGTCAGGGGTCCGGGACAAGGTAGCGCGCCAGGTGAAGTTGGGTCAGGGGTCCGGGACAAGGTAGCGCGCCAGGTGAAGTTGGGTCAGGGGTCCGGGACAAGGTAGCGCGCCAGGTGAAGTTGGGTCAGGGGTCCGGGACAAGGTAGCGCGCCAGGTGAAGTTGGGTCAGGGGTCCGGGACAAGGTAGCGCGCCAGGTGAAGTTGGGTCAGGGGTGCACAGCAGGGGTCCGGGACAAGGTAGCGCGCCAGGTGAAGTTGGGTCAGGGGTGCACAGCAGGGGTCCGGGACAAGGTAGCGCGCCAGGTGAAGTTGGGTCAGGGGTGCACAGCAGGGGTCCGGGACAAGGTAGCGCGCCAGGTGAAGTTGGGTCAGGGGTGCACAGCAGCAGTCAGAAAAGCAGCACTGGATCATCAGGTGGACTGGCAACAGGAACTGCCAGGAATCATCAGGTCAGGCTGTCCTCAGGCACGGTGCGCCGGCCCTCTGGGAGGGGAGACGTAGCACTCACAAAACATGGGGTCTGTAGATGTGAGCCTTTACCATCTGGGTGTCACTCAGCAGAACTGACAACCACTTTGTGCTCTTAAAAAGTACAAAGAGAACATAGGCAGGTGGGGACAGGGGCCTTATGCTGCCATGCCGCTGTAAGAGGATCTGGCTCTGAATCCTAATATGTTGTCCTGATGGCTCTCAATCCTAATATGTTGTCCTGATTTTAAATGGCAAGGTAAAAAAGACTCAGTCTATTTTATTAAACTGCTTATGGACATGCAAACCTTTTTGTCTAATGTTGTCTCAACGATTTCAAGTCTTAACCTGTAGCCGAAATATCAAGTCAAAATGTGCATGCTTTCTAATTCAAGCTCATGATTTTCTCCAGCTGTGCACCCCTGACCTTTCTCCATATATATTTGTTCTTAACTGACTTGCCTAGTTAAATAAAGGTTGCATTTAAAAATAAATATATATTCAGTCAGTCGCTGGGATCTGAGATATAGTAGCAGAGAACCTTCAGGGAAAATCCCCCAGCTATCTGACTTAATGTATTCTCTTATCTCTAAACTCCAGATATTGACACCTCACAAGACTTCACAGAAAAGCGTGAGACAAAAAATCTTGCATTGTTTGTCCACAATTAAAATCCGGTCTCTGAAGGGAATAAAAAACAGTCTGGAACATGTCTGTCTTAGTTCTTGTCGTTTTATGCCAAGCATAAATTCGGTCTACTGTATTGACATTTCAAATGCCTGTACTTGGCAACTCTCCTGAAGTTTCTGTATTTTAAATAAATAAATTCCTGTCAAAATGCCCATGGGCTGGCTATCATATCACATTTTCTCCTCCAAGGTAGCTGTCATTATTGAGCAAAAAGATTGAAATACCACTATTGTTGTTTTCTGAACATGCACAGTTGCTCAGGGATATTTCTGTCAAAATACCCTGAATAATGTATACCTTTTATCATTCAAGTGGAATTAATTCAAGTAAAATATAATGGACAAGTTCTAACAGCATCATTTTGTCTATAAAAAGAGGTAGGTGTCTGTTTTTGAGAGAAAAAAGCTGAAGACAGTAGATCTCTGGTGTCGGTCATTCAGGGCTGCATTGATGGGTTGTGTGTTTTCCCTCACTTATTATCATCTACTGTTTGTACCTTTTAATAAATTATGGGGATTGTGGGGCCCGGCGGGGGTTTTGGCAATGTTTAACAACTTGTTTCAACTTGCCTTTTCTTTCACAAATGTTGAAAAACTGAGCATTCTGTCGCATTGCTTACTAATATTTAAATCAAGGTCTTAGCTAATATTTTAAATTAGGTTTATTGATTGCTCTTTTGAGCTTGTCCTCTGGCTGGATATTGGCCTACATATCCATTGTGTAAATCATTTGAACATGCCGAGTTTTGCGTTGGCTTGTGTTTTGCGTTCCCTAATGCGATAACTGATTTTTGTGAGCTCTCTCTCTGAGGGATAATGGGTATGTAGCTATTAGCTGAACTCCCACGAGCCAAGTAGCCTGAAATCCAGAACCTGTTTTTCTGACATTCTACTCCTTGTACTGTGTAATTAGCATGACAAGGAGTGGAATGTTTGCCCAGGCTACTATCCAAAGGGCCCAACTTCTAAAATAGTTCAACTAGACCAGGGCTTCTGAGCCTGTTTTGACATGAGATCTAATATTTCTAACATCTGTTGAGAAGATCGACAAGTCAAAGGGTTCCCACGTTTAGACATTTTATTAACTTTCCCACAACTTTGTACACACAAGCATCAAGCTGTGCGACTCTCTGTTTGAGAAAAGCAAGTGGAGATTGTAGAGGAGATTCTTAAATGCTGAATTATTTGGATAATCCTCATCAAAAGATGTATCCTAACTTCAAATATTCTTGTGTAACCTGCCAATAATGTTCTGAAATATGTTACATCTCTTTGACATAGTATTATCTTGCTCCTTTTCAGCCTAATGAAGTTGCCAACACACTATGTGGATTTAAGGTCCTTCAAAATGAGGTAAGAATGTCTGATCAAAATGTTGTCTCAATGTCTCTCACCGGCTCAATTTCTAAATGTGAAAGTCTAAATGTGAAATGTATGTGTACCGCTGTCATACAAAGGAACAGTGCCGACCAATAACCAAAGTGTCAAATTCATCTTTGCTTTTTAAACATATCTGAAAGACCATATCACATGTATTCAAAGCCGTGGGAAGTAGTGGTGCTGAGGATGCTGCAGCACCCCTGTCCCCATAAAGGCCTTTACATGTTTACACTGTACATCCTGTCCCTCCTGTCAGAGGCTGACCTTGCAGGACGTCATCTACATCAGAGGTTGTACTGATGCTGTCTTCATCTGGCTCATGGATAACTATAAGATAATGGCTGGCTTGCTGCTTGGCATCTTATTCCCCCAGGTAAGAGTTAACCACCATGTGAGACTGACATCTGATGTCCACCAATATTACACAATTAATGATTAACACAGCGACGTCGTGGGCTCAGAACTTTGGTTAATGGCTTTAGCAGAAGGCAGGTACGGGTTTCCACATAACGGTATAAAAAAATGCCAGTGATTATTGACAGATGGAAAGTATTCAGTTATATTGTGAGCTCTTTCATGTTTGATTTAGGAAATCACTTTAGAAATTGTTTTAGTTCATAAATGTATCCTATTACACAGATTTATGTGGTGGAGTTTATCGGTTTCTATAATGCAGAAGGATTGATTATCCTTGAGCTGTTTCTACAACTTGATTGGAGTCCACCTGTCTAAAAACCTGTTTTCACTTTGTCAGTATGGGGTATTGTGTCTGATATGTTTTAAAATGTAATACATTTTAGAATAAGGCTGTAACGTAACAAAATGTGGGAAAAGTCAAGGGGTCTAAATACTTTCCAAATGCACTGTATATCCATTATGAATATGAGTGGGTTTGGCATGCTGGATGGGCCTCCCAGTTAGGAATGCTTCTCCACTGCATAGAAGACATATTTGGTTTATCTCCCCATACACATTAATTCCCTATGGAGACATAGCTTTAATTTATGTTGTTTACCACAGTGTCCTATAGACGGGCCGAGACAGAGCAGTATTTCCACAGCAGTGAGTCTCGATGAGTGCATAACTTCACCCTTACAGCTGTGACCTAATCATGAGGCCGTTTTGGGGTAAGGGAGGTTGGGGTACATAGGCAAGAACCTTCTCAATAACTGACTTGAGCTGAATACATTGAAGAAATCTATTGTTGTCCATGTAGGTTCGATGTTGAAGCCTTTCTGTTGAAGTGTGACCTTGATGAGTAAGTGAACCTGAAGGGCTTCCTTGTTTGAAATTTACATGCTCATCTTCCATAGCTGTGATTAGTTAGGTACTTAAGTCCGGAAGAAACCGTTTCTCCTGCAGCCGGTGAAAATGCAGATGAGAAGGTGTTTCATAATGGTCCCACGAGCCTTGCTTCACTACATGCTCCATAAAATGTCCTGTGTATTAGCTATGTTTTATTAACAATATTACCACTTGTATCTTGTAGAAAAAGGGATGGAGAGTGCTACAGGGATACACATTTGTAGATCTTTAAAGATGGAGATTGTTCTTTGGTTACCACTAATAAGTTTGAAAATTGTATGCTTCAGTGTCTTTGAAACTTTGTTGTGAAGGGCAGAATACGTCACGTGTTAATTATGTGTCCAAATGCAATCTGTTCCTCTGAAAACAATGAAAACAAATACAATTTTAAGTTTATCTAGAAAGACTTTTGTTTTTATAAATATGAAATAATTTGAATTCTTTATTGGTAGCTACATCCCTCAACCCCCATAATTTTGAGACAATTAACAAAATACTACAGATCTCCTTTTCAAAACAAAACCCCCTGGGCACAGATGTCATTTGTCTATCAGATGTCTATTTTTTATTTACATTTGGTTGAGTTGTCAACTAACCTGAATTCAAGTCAAAACAACAAAAAATGTCACCATGACATTGGATTTAGGTTAAAAGTTGGGTGGGAAAAAATGTAATATTCCCTTACGTTGATGACTTTTTGTAAATCCAATCAGTTTTCCACGTTGGTTCAACGTCATCACATTGAATAAATATATACAGTACCAGTCAAAAGCTTGGACACACCTACTCCTTACAGGGTTTCTTTATTTTACTACACACAGGGGTTGAATACTTATTGACTCAAGACATTTCAGGGTTGTTTCATTTTGAATGAATTAGTAAAAAAATGTTTTTAAACATAATTCCACTTTGACATTATGGTTAGCCCCAGTGACCAATAATCTAAATTGAATTACTTTTAAGTTCAGGCTGTAACACAACGAAATGTGGAAAAAGTCAAGGGGTGTGAATACTTTCTGAAGGCCCTGTATCTGGTTCCCCATATTGACAATCACATGTAGCATTGGAGGGAACAAAACTTGGAGGGTATTGACTAAAGACAGCTATTTTTCACAGTAAGTGTCTGTAAAAAGGGTTAAGTCTTCTGACTGGCACTTTTAATCATTAAGTCCATTGTCTACTCACTTTCTATTGATTGGAAGGAGCTGTGGCTGCCTCTCTCTGGGAATAAATGATGATCTCTATCACCTGTAACTATAGTACATGTAGGAAAAAGTGAGTTGTGGAATGAAGTCTTTCCCTGAGATCCCATATGTTATTGATTTGAGGGTATTTCTATTGAGCTACTAATGCTTTATTGATGTTGCCACAGAATGAATCATTCAATGTAATCTAGTCATTTGAGCAATCCTCCCACATACGGTACATTATATACCTTTTTTTTTTTTTTTTTTTTTTTTTTTTTTAGGGGTGGATCAGCTTAATATTGCGGAAAGAATGTTGCTTCCAATGTAGTCGTCTGCATCATTTCCAATCCCCCATATTTTTTTGGGTAAATATATATATCCATACACGTATGCATACATATACACATATATACATACACATACCTATATAGACATACATACTTTTTTAAAGAATATACCTTTATTATTATTCCCCGCAAACCCTACCACCAATCCCCCAATTGGAGTAAACTGATAAACATTTCTGTTTTTACCTTCAATTTATACATCCTATACACATTTTACAGACACAGTCTACTTTATAATAGTTCTCTCTTGTTTGTTCTTAGTCCTTTCTCTATTTCTGTTGTCCATCCAGTTTGATTTCCACTTGTAACTGTGCTATTTCACAAAAACTCCGCCCCTATACACATTTCACAGATCCCGTATGCTCTACATTGTTTATCTTGTTATTAGTCCCACCCTTCAGCTCCACTCAACCCTTCCCATCTATCTTCCAACATCATCCATTTCGGATTTTTATTTGCCATATATTTTTCAACTGTGCTGTGATGCCTCACAAAAGATTTGAATCTTCCTATTCTCATAGCTTCCACGGATTGTAAATTAAAAATAAACATTTTTGCTAAAATAATTATTATATTATTGATTGATTGACTATGGCTTTTCAAATCCCCCAGTATTGCTATCTGTAGCGTTAGTTCTACGCAAATGTTGCAATTCTTCAGCCATTCCTGGACCTGTGACCAAAAACGAGCTACATACGGACAATACCAAAATAAATGATCTAGTGACTCTGCCTCCTCACAGCAGAATCTGCAGAGCTGGGAAGATTGTATCCCCCATATATATAACATTCTATTAGTTGCAAGAATTTTGTACAGTAATTTAAATTGAAAAATTCGAAGTTTTGAATCCGGCGTTGTTTTGCGTATCAATTCATAAACCATGTGCCATGGAATGGGTACATCAAAAATCTCTTCCCAACTATTTTGCAATTTATATGGCACAGCTGTCAGTTTTTTGGTCCTTAAATTAAATTGGTATATGTTTTTATTTATCACACTTTTCTTTAACCATTTATGTTCTTTAATATAGGGCCGACATACAAGTTCCTTACTTTTTTCCCCTTCTACTTGCCTCTTCCATTTTTGTGGTAATGCTGCAATTAATTGGTTGTAATTTTGGGTAGAGCAGACATTTCCATATGTCTGTGTTAGCTGCATGTGTGACATTACTCCACCAGTCCTATTTATGATATCATTCACAAAAATTATACCTTTTTTAAACATTTCTTCGATAAATACAGTTTTTTTATCAATTACTATATTTGAATTTAACCACAATATTTGTTGTACTATTTGTTCTGTCCTTTCAGGTGGATTAAACTGAAATTGCAACCAACTTTCTAAGGCTTGTTTAAAAAATAAAGATATTTTGGAGATTATTTCCTTTTCAAACAACCGAAAGTGAGCAGGTGTAATCTGAATAAAGGGAAAAAGGCCCTTCTTGAACATAGGATGAGACATTCTTATCAATTTACTAGAGAACCAGTTTGGATTTAAGTATAACTTTTGTATGACTGATGCCTTTAGTGAGAGGTCTAACGCTTTAATATTTAATCATTTCTGCCCTCCGAATTCATATTCGTTATATAAATAGGCCCTTTTAATTTTATCTGGCTTGCCGTTCCAAATAAAATTGAATATTTTTTGTTCATATAATTTAAAAAGCAGGTCACTAGGTGTAGGCAAAACCATAAGCAAATAGGTAAACTGTGATATGATTAAAGAGTTAATCAGGGTGATTTTCCCACAAATAGACAGGTATTTTCCTTTCCATGGTAGCAAGATCTTATCTATTTTTGCTAACTTTCTATAAAAATTTATTGGAGTGAGATCATTTCTTTCTTTTTGGATTTGTATACCGAGTATGTCCACATCTCCGTCAGACCATTTAATTGGTAAACTACATGGCAATGTAAAATGTGTATTTTTTAGTGATCCAATACGTAATATGGTACATTTATCATAATTTGGTTTTAATCCAGAGAGGATAGCAAATGTATCTAGATCCTCTAAGAGGCCGTGGAGAGACTATAGTTGTGGTTTTAAAAGAAAACATGAATCATCAGCGTACAATGACACCTTAGTTTTTAGGCCCTGGATTTCTAATCCCTTAATATTAATGTTTGATCTAATTTTAACAGCTAACATTTCGATGGCAATAATAAATAGATATGCCGATAGTGGACAACCTTGTTTTACTCCTCTAGATAGTTTAAAACTTTCTGAGATGTAGCCATTATTTACTATTTTACACCTAGGGTTACTATACATAATTTTAACCCATTTTATAAGAGATTCCCCAAAATTGAAATATTCTAGGCATTTATATATAAACTCCAGTCGTACTTTATCAAAAGCCTTTTCAAAATCAGCTATGAAAACCAGGCCTGGTGTCCCCGATATTTCATACTGTTCTATTGTTTCCAGTACTTGCCTTATATTATCTCCAATGTATCGTCCATGTAAAAAACCTGTCTGATTAGGATGAATAATATCTGACAAAACTTTTTTTATTCTATGCGCCAAGCAAGAATAAAAAGAGGTCTCCAATTTTTTAAATGGACTGGATCTTTATATATACCACTTGGGTCCTGTTTCAGTAATAATGATATCACACCTTCTTGTTGCGTGTCTGATAATCTATCATTTATATAGGAGTGGTTAAAACAAGCTAATAATGGTCCTTTGAGTATATCAAAAAAAATATTGTATACTTCCACTGGTATGCCATCCAGCCCTGGAGTTTTCCCATCCTTAAAGGCCCCAATTGCGTCAAGTAGTTCCTCCTCTGTAATTAGGCCTTCACATGAGTCTTTCTGTACAGATGTTAATTTTACATTATTATTAGGGAAAAAATCCATACAATTAGTTTCAGTTAGTGGAGATGGAGGAGCCTGAAACGAAAACATATTCTTAAAGTACTTTACTTCCTCTTTCAAAATATCATTTGGTGAATCATGCGTGACTCCATCATTTGTAACAAGTTTTAATACGTTTTTTTTGGTAGCATTTCTATATTGAAGATTGAAAAAGAATTTGGTGCATTTTTCCCCATATTCCATCCAGTTCGCTTTATTTTTATAATATATTACACTGGATCTTTCTTGAATAAGTTCCTCCATTTCTTTTTGTTTTTCCTCTAACTTATTCTGTGCCTCTATGGTACCGTTTTTATTGTTATCTAACTGTACTGTTAGTCCTTCAATTTCCTTTGTTAATATGGACTCTTTTGATCTAAATTGCTTTTCTTTTATAGATGAGTACTGAATTGCATGGCCTCTAGAGGCACACTTAAAAGTGTCCCATACAATATGGGGATCTGCTGTACCTATGTTATGTCTAAAAAAGTCAGTTATAAATTCTTCTGTCGTAGTTCTAAACAATTTATCATCTAGTAGGCTTTGATTAAATTTCCAATATCCTCGCCCACGTGGAAATTCTGTAAGAGTAATATATATGCCAATTATGTGATGGTCTGACCGCATTCTGTCCCCTATCAAACACTTTTTAACTTTTGGTGCCAGAGAGAATGATATAAGAAAGTAGTCAAGGCGACTAGCTTGATTAAGCCTCCGCCATGTATATCTCACTAGGTCAGGGTATTTAAGTCTCCATATATCCACTAATTCCAATATATCCATGACATTCCTGATTTCCTTAAGTGCCTGAGGGTGATAGTTTGTAGTGTGATTTCCTTTCCGGTCCATAGAGGTATTTACATTATATACTTTGAGACTGTCTGATAAAATGAGGTTGGTTTTCATAGACGGGTTGGTTGTTTAGCAACAAAACCGTTTTATGCGCGACTATGGGGCTAAACAGACAGGGTTGGTTTAGATTGTTGACAATTTAAATACATTTGCACAAATCAGCACTTGTCTCTCAAATACATTTTTACAATTGGTGGTTAGTTAGTGAATTTGAGTTAAAACTAAAATCAGTTAAAACACCTCAAAACAAGACATCAACAACAAGATAAAACTAGCTGAAAGGAGGCACCTACGATTCCTCACATGGCAGCTTCTTGTCATTGTTGCTAGCTGTCTGGCCGTCCAGAATCACAACAACACATGGACTTCTGCCGTAATGAAGCGTGGACATCGTTTTCCAGAAGTTGTCAGATACCTGTTTATTTGAAACAGGCCAAGGTCGAACAAGTGGACAGACAGCCTTTAGATTTAATTAGCTATCTGTTCAAGACTTGGGGGACACTTAAAAAAATTAAATAAAATGTATGTCTGAGTTTGACCCCTCAGTCAATGAGTTATGAAACTAAAATGATATAGCTGACTTGACTTGCGGGCTACAGCACTTATACTGATGTTATGTTGACTTTCAACATACACCCACAAGGATACCGTCTAAGAAAGTAATTGTTTCATACATTCTTAACCTGAGCTTTTTACCTCAACATGGTGCAGATGTACTGTATGGGTTATTTCATGCGTTCTGCACGGTTCTTCTTAACAGTAAAGTCAGATACTCTGCAGTGTGATTTGCTATAGGAATTATGGGGCTGCTGGCAGTAAGAACATAATGTAGCTTAAGCTCTAGAATCAGCACAAGCTGTGGCTGTCTGTTCAAAGATCAGCTCTCGTCTGTCTCAGGTCTGTGCTTTTGGTTAAATGCATGCTTCAGACAAAGTTTTTGAAATGTATTTTGTATCAAGGACAAAATGTCATGATGTGAAACGGAACAAATTTGCTTATTGACAACCCCCTCCCTCAAAGAAAAAAGACAGTGGTCGGTAATGCACTGTAGATCCAAAGTACCCCAATCTTTCTCACTCAACGTCAACAAAACAATGGAGATGATCGTGGACTTCAGGAAACAGCAGAGGGAGCACCCCCCCTATCCACATCGAAGGGACAGCAGTGGAGAAAGTGGAACGTTTTTGAAGTTCCTCGGCGTACACATCAACGACAAACTCAAATAGTCCACCCACACAGACATTGTGGTGAAGAATGCGCAACACTGCATCTTCAACCTCAGGAGGCTGAAGAAATGTGGCTTGTCACCCAAAACCCTGACTAACTTTTACAGATCCACAATCGAGAGCATCCTGTCGGGCTGTACGGCAACTGCTTCGCCCTCAACCGCAAGGCTCTCCAGAGGGTGGTGCGGTCTGCACAACACATCACTGGGGGCAAACTACCTGCCCTCCATGACACCTATAGCACCCCGATGTCACAGGAAGGCAAAAAAGATCATCAAGGACAACAACAACCCGATCCACTGCCTGTTCACACCGCTACCATCCAAAAGGCGAGGTCAGTACAGGTGCATCGAAGCTGGGACCGAGAGACTGAAGAACATCTTCTGTCTCAAGGCCATCAGACTGCTAAACACCTATCACTAACTCCAAGAGGCTGCTGCCTACATGGAGACTCAATCACTGGCCACTTTAACAAATGGATCACTAGTCACTTTAAACAATGCCACTTTAATAATGTTTACGTATCTTACATTACTCATATCACATGTATATAGTGTATTTTATACCATCTATTGCACCTTGCCTATGCTGCTTGGCCATCGCTCATCCATATATTTATATGTACATATTCTCATTCACCCCTTTAGATTTGTGTGTATTAGGTAGTTGTTGGGGAATTGTTAGATTACTTGTTAGATATTACTGTACAGTCAGAACCAGAAGCACATGCATTTCGCTACACTTGTTTTAACATCTGCTAACCATGTGTATGTGACAAATACAATTTGATTTGACATTGAACTAGTGCTTGCTAAAGCAAGGTCATCTTCCCCAAGGCTGTAGTTCAAGACTCTATTTCCCATCTCTGACTCTGAATCTCCTTGTGTTTGCAGTTCTTGGGCGTGATCATTAGCTGGCTCTACATCACACGAGTAGAGGATGCCATTGCTGAGTATGGTAACTACCAGGATGGACTGCTGGACGCAGGAGACAGTGATGGCTTCAGGGAACCCAAGAAGCAGAGCAGAATGGCCAAATGTTGCAGGTGCATGCCAGAGATCGACTGAGCGTGCCTCATGTTATCTAATTAGCCTAAAACACTGCTGTGCCTGCCTCAGCCTTCCAACACACTGGAGCTATCAGCTCCAGTTTTACAACCACTGTTCAGAGATCTTTTAGTGTGTCTTTTTGGTTCTATTCAGGGATTTTTTTTTTTTCAGGGGTTCATTTATTAAGGTTTTATTAGGATGGAAGGGTATACATACCAGTGTGTGCCTGTAAAAAAATACAGCGCTTTTTATTATTATTATTTTTTCCTCCTCCTGAAGTGTCGATTTTTTTATATATAGATTTACAGCAAAAACATTTAACATTTTCTGTCATACTAAATACAAATATGTAGCTCACTAGCCAGCCCCTCATAGGAATTCCAGTATTTCAATCATTATTACCTCAGACTCCTGTATTGATGCCAATCAATTAAATGGGACATTTTTAGCTGTTCAAAGAGATGTTTTCTATGGTGAATTTTATGGAGGGTACCTACCTTCATTTTCATAATCATTGGAGATGTCATGGGTTCAACACATTAAAGGATTAGTTCGGGATTTTGGCAATGAGGCCCTCCATCTACTTCCCCAGAGTCCGATTAACTCGTGGATACCATTTGTATGTACCTGCGTGCAGTTTTAAGGAAGTTATGCATTAGCACAATTGTTTTCTAGCGTTAGCGCAATGACGATGCTAGCTGTTCGCGTAAACTTCCAGTCATTGCGCTAACGTTAATTAGCCTTGGCTCGCGAAACTACCTTTTAACGTCCTTTTATACTGGACTTCCACGAGTTCATCTGACTCTGGGGAAGTAAATAAAGGGCCTCTGCTAAAACCACGAACTATCCCTTTAATGGTTTAGGTGAGTAAAAATCTAATTAACTTACAGTAAGTTTATGGTCAGTCACACAATGTGGCTTCATTTGAGTTAGGAATACCAACGTTGTTAATGATGTACAGCATACACATGGTCTGTTGCCCACATTTTATTATGATTTTGTACTGTTAAATGGTTTGGAAGCTATGTTTTATGGCTTTGCTCAGTCAGTGACATTTACCTGTTGTGGGATCTGCTAGTGAGCCTCTTAAGCTCTTCGCAGAGCAGCATCATGTCCCTGGTCTTCCTGCCAATGATTGTATACAGTATGAGTCAAAAGTTTGGACACACCTACTCATTCCAGGGTTTTTCTTAATTTTTTACTATTTTCTACATCATAGAATAATAGTGAAGACATCAACTATGAAATAATATATGGAATCATGTAGTAACCAAAAAAGTTTTAAACAAATCAAAATATGTTTTATATTTGAGATTCTTCAAAGTACCTTTGCCTTGTTGACAGCTCTGCACACTCTTGGCATTCTCCCAACCAGCCTCATGAGGTAGTCACCTGGAATGCATTTTAATTAACAGGTGTTCCTTGTTAAAAGTTAATTTGTGGACTTTCTTTCCTTCTTAATGCGTTTGAGCCAATCAGTTGTGTTGTGACAAGGTACGGGTGGTATGCAGAAGATATCCCTATTTGGTAAAAGACCAAGTCCATATTATGGCAAGAACAGCTCAAATAAGCAAAGAGAAATGACAGTCCATCATCAATTTAAGACACGAAGCTCAGTCAATGCGGAAAATGTCAAGAACTTTGAATGTTTCTTCAAGTGCAGTCGCAAAAACCAAGCGCTGTGATGAAACGGGCTCTCATAAGGACCGCCACAGGAAAAGAAGACCCAGAGTTACCTCTGCTGCAGAGAATGTTTATTAGAGTTACCAGCATCAAAAATTGCAGCCCAAATAAATGCTTCACAGAGTTCAAGTAACAGACACGTCTCAACATCAACTGTTCAGAGGAGACTGTGAATCAAGCCTTCACGGTCGAATTGCTGCAAATAAACCACTACTAAAGGACACCAATAATAAGAAGAGACTTGCTTGGGACAAGAAACATGAGCAATGGACATTATACCAGTGGAAATCTGTCCTTTTAGTCTGATGACTCCAAATTTGAGTTTTTTTTTGTTTCAACCGCCGTGTCTTTGTGAGACGCAGATGAGGTGAACAGATCATCTCCGCATGTGTGGTTCCCACCGTGAAGCATGGAGGAGGATGTGTGATGGTGCTTTGCTGGTGACTCAGTGATTTATTTAAAATTCAAGGCACACTTAACGAGCATGGCTACCACAGCATTCTGCAGCGATACACCATTCCATCTGGTTTTGGCTTAGTGGAACTATCATTTGTTTTTCAACAAGACAATGACCCAACACACATCCAGGCTGTGTAAAGGCTATTTGACCAAGAAGGAGAGTGATGGAGTGCTGCATCAGATGACCTGGCCTCCACAATCACCCGACCTGAACCCAATTGAGATGGTTTGGAATGAATTGGACCGCAGAGTGAAGGAAAAGCAGCTAACAAGTGTTCAACATATGTGGGAACTACTTCACTGTTGGAAAAGCATTCCTCATGAAGCGGGTTGAGAGAATGCCAAGCGTGAGCAAAGCTGTCATCAAGACAAAGGGTGGCTACTTTGAAGAATCTCAAATATAAAATATATTTTGATTTGTATAACGCTTTTTGGTTACTACATGATTCCATATGTGTTATTTCATAGTTTTTTGAAGTCTTCACAAAACCCTTGAAATGAGTAGGTGTGTCCAAACTTTTGACTGGTACTGTTTGTCTGTTAAAAGCATGGTCGTATGGGATTGCATGCCTAGATTTAAAGGCTAACTGTTACATACTTATTCAGACCACAAGTGCCATCCGCAGCCTGTTTCCATGGAAAAGGACTAAGTGAGATGGTTCTCCTGAGACAGAACAATGAATGACTTCATATTTGAATCCATCCACACCAAATGGGAAGTCAAACAAATGTTCAACTTATTTTCAAACTAATTTTTGACTCAAATTACATTATTTACATTATTACATTATTGATTATTTATTTGTCAAAAACTTTTAAGGTGCCATCAGATTTTTGTTTTTAGATCTTGCTTTGAAATCTTCTTACTGTTCAGTTGTGGTGGAGGTTATAAAGTTGTCTTTTTTTAACTTATGCTGTTTATTTTTTTGTGTGAGCTCACTGTAATACTTTTGAGCATTATATAGTGATCTGGTGAATGAATAAATCATATTTACAGTCCTGTTGAGCAGCCTCTGTAGTGGCGTTTTTCGTTGCTCTTCCTGTCCTGCTGGTTTGTCTGCCTATTCAGAGGGCGTCCGGCTGTGACACAAAATAGTTTACTCTTTCATGGAGCCCAGCCCAGCCAAAATAACCCTTGGTGTAATTGTTATTCTCTGTCCCACTACAAACCCATTACAGTCATCATGAGTATACTTTACCCTCTTCAACATTTTCAAACACCTTTCTAACACAAAACCCATATTAGTTTTTTTCCATGATGCCTTCAGTTTTTCTCAAGACAAATACTGATGCCCTGTGTACTGAGCCTTTTTTTATTGTTGTAGACATTCTTGCATGGTCTTTGTCATGACATCAAAGCACGTCCAGTACCCTCACTCTCTCTCCCTTGTCTTTCACTGTTCTTTATTTCTTTACCCTTCACTCACAATTAACATTGGAGGTAAAATGCTATGTACTGTTAGTGCTCCAAGGGGCAAATGGCCATACGTACAGATGAAACATCTAAATGACCATGAAGGACACCTAGAAAGTACTTTATAGCTTGTGATGACACTATTCAGCTCTTGACCCCTTAACGACAGGATAATTTCACTTGATATTTATGTGTGATAGCCTGTCATTATTTGGCCCTGCCAGCAACACTGCAAATTTAACAGCAAAATATTTCAAAATCAAAGTTTGTCACATGCGCTGAATACAACAGGTGTACACCTTACAGTGAAATGCTTACTTACAAGCCCTAACCAACAGTGCAATTTTTAAGTAAAAAATAGGTATTAGGTAAACAATATATAAGTAAAGAAATACAAAAGAAAAAGAAAACAGTAAAATGACAGTGAACATTTCTCATGTACAACATTTTTTTTGTCAGCTTTTGGATTTTGTACAACGGAGCATCTGGGGAAGTTCTATTTTAATCAGGTAAGTTCTGAAAATGGCCTGCAGCTAAAATCTGTACCCTTCTTTCCAGAGGAAGAATTGGGCCCTCAAGCTATCCTTCTGCTGTCACATTTGAGAGATACTCCTTGGGAATTGATTTTTTTTTTTCAGAAATGGTGCCCTGTGCCCACAGGATTTCTGTGGCACAACAAACAATTGTTATTTTGTTTACACCACAATCAAGGAGATGTCCTCTAAGGATGACACACACTCAATCATATTCAGCCTTGGTGTTTTCCAGATTACCAACAGAGTTTGTGGGAACAAATTGCTTGTTTTGTCTGCAGTTAAGTGGTTCTTAAAGTGGAAATTTGGTGCCTCTTTGGGGGTTGTTATAGATCTCAGACAACACTCATCCGCTCTGCTTCCCGGGGACTCCTATTCATCATTACGGTCTGTAGGACACCCATCCTCATCCCAACCACCACTGATATACTGATGGGCTTTCAGAGGACATCAAATGCATTGAGGACAAAAAGCATGTAGAATGACATCTAACATATTTATATAAGTATCCAATTGTGTGTCATACTACTGTAAATACCCAGTCATGTCTTGAAAAATAACATGTAAATGATTGGCTATAAATGAATGTGATATTTCTTATCAGGAGTTTTTTTTACCATTATTTAACTAGGCAAGTCAGTTAAGGAGAAATTCTTATTTACAATGACGGCCTACACCTGCCAAACCCGGACGACGCTGGGCCAATTGTGCGCCGCCCTATGGGACTCCCAATCACGACCGGTTGCGATACAGCTTGATATCCCCATGGTACTGCTGAGTTTTTCACTCAGTGGGGTGGAGTCATCGTATTTGTCATCTTTGTCTGATGATGTTGTACGTGCCCCAAAAGAGATATCTACATCTGTGGCAATGTTGCTATGGCTACTGTAAAACAAATAGTGGGAGGCTAATACTTCAAAGGATGCATGGATGGCAGAATGCCCATCACTTCACCCTCTACACATAATTGGACTAATGCCCATCACTTCCCATCTATGTACAGATGCGCACAAAACTGATTGGTTAACTCACTCATGCAACATTTATTTCTATTAGCAGTTAATTTATGTCCAAGGACATCAAGCACATCATCTGGTAGCCGAAAGATCCTTTTCAGTTTTCTTCGGTTTCTTCAGTTTCTCTGTGTTTGTCCAAGGCCCTTTATAGTACAATGCTACCAAATGTTATTATTGTAGAAGCTACGTATGATATTAAGACAAATGGCTCATTCAATTTGCCTTTTCAAAATGATGGTTTATCTGTCTGCCCTCCGTGCACAGTCTGTGTTCTACCTGGTTGCTGTGTTCTACCTGTGTCCTATTGTGGCATTCTACTTACTTGGGATAATACAATGCCCTTATCCCAGAGTCCACCTACTGTGTCTCTGTCCATAACGAACCTCCTTCACCTGGGACCAGGATCTCTCTCCATTACAACCCTCACTCGTCAGGGACCAGGATCTCTCTCCATTATAACCCTCACTCATCAGGGACCAGGATCTCTCTCCATAACAACCCTCACTCACCAGGGACCAGGATCTCCCTCCATAACAACCCTCACTCACCAGGGACCAGGATCTTTCTCCATTACAACCCTCACTCATCAGGGACCAGGATCTCTCTCCATAACAACCCTCCCTCACCAGGGACCAGGATCTCTCTCCATAACAACCCTCACTCACCAGGGACCAGGATCTCTCTCCATAACAACCCTCACTCACCAGGGACCAGGATCTCTCTCCATAACAACCCTCACTCACCAGGGACCAGGATCTCTCTCCATAACAACCCTCACTCACCAGGGACCAGGATCTCTCTCCATAACAACCCTCACTCATCAGGGACCAGGATCTCTCTCCATAACAACCCTCCCTCACCAGGGACCAGGATCTCTCTCCATAACAACCCTCACTCACCAGGGACCAGGATCTCTCTCCATAACAACCCTCCCTCACCAGGGACCAGGATCTCTCTCCATAACAACCCTCACTCACCAGGGACCAGGATCTCTCTCCATAACAACCCTCCCTCACCAGGGACCAGGATCTCTCTCCATAACAACCCTCACTCACCAGGGACCAGGATCTCTCTCCATAACAACTCTCCCTCACCAAGCACAAGGATCTCTTTCCATAACGACCCCCCTCACCAGGCACCAGGATGTGTGAGTCAACACCCATTTCAACCTATGGTCCTCCTGACACAGCTCACTCAAGGGGCCTCTTTCATATCTTCTGACACGAGGAGGGGACTGGGGAGATATTAGACCTGCAGGTAGGAAAAAGAGACTTATAACTTTGGTTTTCCACAAGATTGCTCTGTCCGATGGGGCTACTCTAGAGCAGTGGTTCTTGGGGACCCCAGACATTTGATAATGTTGTTGTAGCCCTGAACCAGCTACCCTGATTCACCTAATCAAGGGCTTGATGATTAGTTGACAAGTTGAATCAGGTGTGTTAGGTGTGGAATAGTTAACGGCTGGGGGTCCCCGAGAAGAGGTTTGAGAACGACTGCCCTAGAAGATGTGATTAACTCCATAGCATGTGGGATGAATCGTGTGATTAATAACACCTGCACTTGTCTTTTCTTACTAGCACTGACTCTATTGAGGAAAAATTTGACTTACTATGACTGAGATGGTGAGATCACACTGCAGTGGATAGCGGCCATTTTACAGGCTCCTGACCGATTCTGCTCTCTGCATTGTTGGGAGTGGCCCGTAAGTACGCATTTCACTGTTAGTCTACACTTGTTGTTTACAAAGCAAATGAAAAATAACATTTGATTTGATAGGTGGTTGTCTCACCCAGCTACCTTAAGATGCATGCACTAACTGTAAATTTATAAAATGTAATATAATGTGGATTCACTCGCTGTCCTCGCTCTAGCTTGCACTTTTGATTAAGCAGGACTCAAGTCACACTACTCGCTGTCCCAATGTCACCCCGGGATGCCAAGGACCGAGAGACGCGCCTTCTGTTTGCTTCACATTTGCTTGTCATGGCCCATACTGTTTGAACTGGGAGATTAAGAGGCATGACAAGTGTGGTTAAATTAGAATCGAGGGTCTGCATTTTGCTGTTTGATAAAACAGCGACAGACAACAGTGGAGACTAAAATGACCTTGAAAACCTAACAGGACTTAGATAACCACCTTTGGTTGATGATTGTGTTGGGTAATGCATCTCTTATCCCCCCACAACCAGAACATCAACTGTCACCCATCAAGAAATGGTGTTAGTTGTTCTAACTTATAGGAACCAATGTTTTTTTGTTTTTTTTACTCTGCAACTCTCTGTTGGCTTGGCACCCCGCTTGTGCCATCAAACCCCTGCAAGTCACCCAGAACGCCGCAGCCCGCTTGGTGCTCAACCTTCCCAAATTCTCCCATGACACCCTGGTCATTCTCACACTGCTGGCTTCCAGTCAAATCTTGCATCCACTACAAGACCATGGTGCTTGCCTACGGAGCAGACCCTCCGTACCTTCAGGCTATGCTCAAAACCTACACCCCAACCTGAGCAATCCGTTTTGTCACCTCTGGTCTCTTGTCCGTCCTGTGATTTGTGATTGTCTCACCTAGCTACAGTACTGAAGATGAATGCGTTGTATGTCGCTATGAATAACACCGTCTGCTAAATTACTGAAATGTTAATGTAACTCTGTAAATACAGTACCAGTCAAAAGTTTGGACACACCTACTCATTCAAGGGTTTTTCTACATTGTAGAATAATAGTGAAGACATCAAAACTATGAAATAACGCATACGGAGTAACCATGTAGTAACCAAAAAAGTGTTCAACAATTTTAAATATATTTGAGATTCTTCAAAGTAGCCACCCTTTGCCTTGATGACAGCTTTGCAAACTCTTGGCATTCTCTCAACCAGCTTCACCTGGAATGCTTTTCCAACAGTCTTGAAGGAGTTCCCACATATGCTGAACACTTGTTGGCTGCTTTTCCTTTACTCTGCGGTCCAACTCATCCCAAACCATCTCAATTGGGTTGAGGTTGGGTGATTGTGGAGTACTGTATATGTGAATGAAAGGCATGCAAAATGTTATCTGACAATAGAGTATTTGTTAATATACTTAGAAATTGTTTATTTGATCATGTTGTTTAATACGGTGATATGGTACCACTTATAGATTTTGGACCACGTCAGGTATAAACCACTCCGGTACCTAGAGTGCATTCGGAATGTATTCAGGTCCTTAACTTTTTCCACATTTTGTTACATTACAGCCTTATTCTAAAATGGATTAAATATTTTCCCCCCCTCAATCTACACACAATACCTCATAATGACAAAGCAAAAACAGATTTTTAGAAATGTTTGCAAATTTATTACAATAACAAAAATGGAAATATCACATTTACATAAGTATTCAGACCCTTTACTCAGTACTTTGTTGAAGCATCTTAGGCAGCGATTACAGCCTCGAGTCTTCTTGGGTATGACGCTACAAGCTTGGCACACCTGTATTTGGGGAGTTTCTCCTATTCTTCTCTGCAGATCTGCAGATCCTCTCAAGCTCTGTCAGGTTGAATGATATTGACAACTACTTTAATTACTTTTTCATTAGCAAGATAAGCAAACTTAGGGATGACATGCCAGCCACAAACGCTGACACTACACATCCAAGTATATCAGACCAAATTATGAAAGACAAGAATTGTACTTTTGAATTCCGTAAAGTCAGTGTGGAAAAGGTGAAAAAAGTATTGTTGTCTATCAACAATGACAAGCCACCGAGGTCTGACAATCTGGATGGAAAATTACTGAGGATAATAGCAGACAATATTGCCACTCCTATTTGTCACATCTTCAATTTAAGCCTACTAGAGAGTGTGTGCCCTCAGACCTGGAGGGAAGCTAAAGTCATTCCACTACCCAAGAATAGTAAAGCCCCCTTTACTGGCTCAAATAGCCGACCAATCAGCCTGTTACCAACCCTTAGTAAACTTCTGGAAAAAATGGTGTTTGACCAGATACAATGATATTTCACAGTAAACAAATTGACAACAGAATTTCAGCACACTTATAGGAAAGGACACTAAACAAGCACAGCACTTACACAAATGACTGATGATTGGCTGAGAGAAATTGATGATAAAATAGTTGTGGGGGCTGTCTTGTTAGACTTCAGTGCAGCTTTTGACATTATCGATCATTATAGTCTGCTGCTGGAAAAATGTATGTGTTATGGCTTTACACCCCCTGCTATAATGTGGATAAAGAGTTACTTGTCTAACAGAACACATAGGGTGTTCTTTAATGGAAGCCTCTCAAATATAATCAAGTTAGAATCAGGAATTCCCCAGGGTAGCTGTTTAGGCCCGTTGCTTTTTTCAATTTTTACTAATGACATGCCACTGACTTTGAGTGAAGCCAGAGTGTCTATGTATGCGGATGACTCAACACTATACACGTCAGCTACTACAGCTACTGAAATGACTGCAATACTCAACAAAGAGCTGCAGTTAGTTTCAGAGTGGGTGGCAAGTAATAAGTTAGCCCTAAATATTTCTAAAACTAAAAGCATTGTCTTTGGAACAAAACACTCACTAAACCCTAAACCTCAACTACATCTTGTAATAAATAATGTGGAAATTGAGCAAGTTGAGATGACTAAACTGTTTGGAGTAACCCTAGATTGTAAACTGTCATGATCAAAACATATTGATGCAGTAGTAGCTAAGATGGGGAGAAGTCTGTCTATAATAAAGTGATGCTCTGCCTTCTTAACAATACTATCAACAGGGCAGGTCCTACAGGCCCTAGTTTTGTCGCACCTTGACTACTGTTCAGTCGTGTGGTCAAGTGCCACATAAAAGGACTTAGGAAAATTGCAATTGGCTCACAGCTGGCCCTTGGATGTACACAGAGAGCTAATATTAATAATATACATGTCAATCTCTCCTGGCTGAAAGTGGAAGAGAGATTGACTTCATCACTACTTTTATTTATGAGAGGTATTGACATGTTGAATGCACCTAGCTGTCTGTCTAAACTACTGGCACACAGCTCGGACACCCATGCATACCCCACAAGACATGTCACAAGAGGTCTCTTCACACTCCCCAAGTCCAGAACAGACTATGGGAGGCACACAGTACTACATAGAGCCAACCCTATTCCACATCAAGTAACTGATGCAAGCAGTAAAATTAGATTTAAAAAACAGATAAAAACACCTTATGGAACAGAGGGACTGTGAAGCAACACAAACATTGGCACAGACACATGCATACACACACATATATACACACACACACACACACACACACACACACACACACACACACACACACACACACACACAATAACATACGCACTATACATACACATAGATTTAGTACTGTAGCTATGTGCTTTGGCAGCAGCTAATGGGGATCCATAATAAATACAAATACAAATGGGGAGCATCGCTGCGCAGCTATTTTCAGGTCTCTCCAGAGATGTTCAATCGGTTTCAAGCCCCGGGCTCTGGCTGGGCCACTCAAGGACATTCAGAGACTTGTCAACCCCTATTATTTCACATAATTTAATGTCTAAGGCTGTGTGCTTAGGGTCATTGCCCTGTTGGAAGGTGAACCTTCACCCTAGTCTGAGGTCCCGAGCAGGTTTTCATCAAGGATCTTTCTTTGCTCCGTTCATCTTTCCCTCGATCCTGACTAGTCTCCCAGTCCCTGCCGCTGAAAAGCATCCCCACATTTTTTAATTTAACCTTTATTTAAGGTTAAATAAGAAAGTTAAGAACAAATTCTTATTTAGAATGACGGCAGTGGGTTAACTGCCTTGTTCAGGGGCAGAACGACAGATTTTTACCTTGTCAGCTCGGGGATTCGATCTAGCAACCTTTCGGTTACTGGCCCAATGCTCTAACAACTAGGCTACCTGCCGCCCATCATGATGCTGCCACCATCATGCTTCACCATAGGGATGGTGCCAGGTTTCCTCCAGACGTGACGCTTGGCATTCAGGCCAAAGAATTCAATCTTGGTTTCATCAGACCAGAGAATCTTGTTTCTCATGGTCTGAGAGTCCTTTAGGTGCCTTTTGGCAAACTCCAAGCGGGCTGTAATCTGCATTTTACTGAGAAGTGGCTTCTGTTGGGCAACTACACTGTAAAGGCCTGATTGGTGGAGGGCTGCAGAGATGGTTGTCCCTCTGGTTCTCCCATCTCCACGGAGGAACTGGAGCTCTGTCAGAGTGACCACTGGGTTCTTGGTCACCTCCCTGACCAAGGCCGTTCCGATTGGCCGATTTGGCCGGACGGCCAGCTCTAGGAAGAGTCTTGGTGGTTCCAAACTTCTTCCATTTAAGAATGATGGAGGCCACTGTGTTCTTGAGGACCTTCAATGCTGCAGACCTTTTTAAGGTACCCTTCTCCAAATCTGTGCCTCGACACAATCCTGTCTCGGAGCTCAACGGATAATTCCTTTCACCTCATGACTTGGTTTTTGCTCTGACATGCACTCTCAACTGTGGGACCTTATATAGACAGGTGGGTGCGTTTCCAAATCATATCCAATCAATTGAATTTACCACAGGTGGACTCCAGTCAAGTTGTAGAAACATCTTAAGGATGATCAATGGAAACAGGATGCACCTGAGCTCAATTTCGAGTCTAATGGCAAAGTCTAAAATTGCAAAAATTTCCCCCAAAAATTAACTTTGTCATTATGGGGACTTGTGTGTAGATTGATGAGGACATTTATTTTTAATCAATTTTAGAATAAGGCTGTAACGTAACAAAATGTGGGAAAAGTCTAGGGGTCTGAATACTTTCCGACTGCACTGTATATTTGGCCTTGCGTTGTAGGTTAGTGTCCTGCTGAAAGGTGAATTCCTCCCAGTGTCTGGAGTTTTTTATATCGATTTTTTTTTATTTAACCTTTATTTAACTAGGCAAGTCAGTTAAGAACAAATTTTTATTTACAATGACGACCTACCAAAAGGCGCCTTTTGCCTTTTGGTAGGTCGTCATTGTAAATAAAAATTTGGGATTAAAAATAAATAACAATAAAATAAATACTGGACAAAACACACATCACAACAAGAGAGACAACACAACACTACATAAAGATAGACCTTAGACAACAACATAGCAAGGCAGCAACACATGACAAGACAGCATGGTAGCAACACAACATGACAACAACATGGAAGCAACACAACATGGCAGCAGCACAAAACGTGGTACAAACATTATTGGGCACAGACAAAAGCATGAAGGGCAAGAAGGTAGAGACAACAATACATCACGCAAAGCAGCCACAACTGTCAGTAAGAGTGTCCATGATTGAGTCTGAATGAAGAGATTGAGATAAAACAGACTGAAGCAGGTTTTCCTCTAGGATTTTGCCTGTGCTTGGCTCCATCCCGTTTATTTTTATCCTGAAAAACTCCCCAGTCTTTGCTGATGTCAACCATACCCATACCATGATGCAGCCAACACCATGCTTGAAAATAAGGAGGCTGTTACTCAATGATGTGGTGTGTTGGATTTGCCCTAAACATAAGGCTTTGCATTTAGGCCAAAAAGTGTATTCCTTTGCCATGTTTTTTGTAGTATCACTTAAGTGCATTGTTGCATACAGGATGCATGTTTTGGAATATTTAGATTCTATATATTTTGATGATTTTCACTCTGTCAATTAGGTCACTACCATGTTGTTGATCCATCCTCAGTTTTCTCCCATCACAGCCATTGGTCTCTGTAGCTGTTTTTTTAAATCACCAATGGCCTCATGGTGACATCCCTGAGCAGTTTCCTTCCTATCCTGCAGCTCAGTTCAGAAGGACAACTTTGTGTCTGGGTGGTTTAATACATCATCCACAGCATCATTATTAACTTGACCATGCTTAAATAGGTATTCAATATCGGATTTGTTTTTGTTACCCATCTACCAATCACTGCCTTTCTTTATGAGGCTTTCGCAAAGCTCCCTGGTCTTTGTAGTGGTATCTGTTCTTGAAATTCAATAGTTGACTGAGGGACCCTACAGATGTTGTGTGCATGGGGGACAGAGGAAGGAGTAGTCATTCAAAAATCATGTCAACCCCTATTATTTCACACAGAATGAGCCTATGTAACTTATTATGTAATTTGTAAAGCCAAATGTTCCTCCTGAACTAATTTAGGTTGCCTAAATTAAAAATACTATATTTGAGATATTACATTTTTATTAATTTCTAAAAAAAAAAAGAAAAGAAAAAAGTTGAATTTGCTTTACACTTTGACATTATGGACTATTTTGTATATATGAACAACAAAATCACAATAACGCAATGTGGAAAAAAATACAAGGTGGTTGAATACTTATGATACCCAAGTTGGCATATGTCTGGTGCCTTCTTAGCTGAAATAATGTTAAACATCAGCAGAATCAAGAGTATTTGTTTAAATAATCATCTTATAAAGGGCTCTATGGATACTGTTATACTAGCATTGTCTAACTCTCCGTAAAGCACAACTTTAAGACAAACCCCAGAGAGAGGGAGGATTACCAGTTTAATGTCTAAAAATGTGAATATAATGCATCACCACAATCACAAATATGAGCCTATTTTTCTACAGTATTGACGTCTTACACAGATAATCATGTCTGACAGAAGGGACATTTTGTTTTCCTTTCACACTGTATTGCCACTTGAATATGCACACCAAATCTGTCTATCTAAAGACCAATTACTGCACTCAGTGACATTTCCATATTTAGAGAGAATGGAGCGTGCTCAGAAATATAATGACTAAACCAATTGGGACCTAATGCTTAATACCAGCCACCAGTCTTCTTTTGTGTCCCTGTCTGAGCAATGCCATATGCACATAGTTATTGACCTTGGTGTAAAGTACTTCAGTAAAAATACTTTAAAGTACTACTTAAGTAGTTTTTGGGGGTATCTGTACTTTACTTTACTATTTATATTTTTGACAACTTTTACTTCTACATTCATAAAGAACATAGTGTACTTTTTACCCCATAAATTTTCCCTGACACCCAAAAGTACTCATTCTATTTTGAATGCTTAGAAGGACAGGAAATTGGTCCAATTCACACACTTATCAAGAGAACATCCCTGGTCATCCCTACTGCCGCTGATCTGGCGGACTCACTAAACACATATGCTTCGTTTGTAAATTAGGACTTTTTGGAGTGTGCCCCTGGCTTAAGAACAATAAAATGGTGCTGTCTGGTTTGCTTAATATAAGGAATTTGAAATTATTTATACTTTTACTTTTGATACTTAAGTAAATTTGAGCAATTACATTACATTTTTATACTTATGTATATTTAAAACCAAATGCTCTTAGACTTTTACTCCAGTAGTGTTTTACTGGGTGACTTTTACTTTTACTTGAGTCATTTTCAATTAAGGTATCTTTACTTTTACACAAGTATAGCAATTTTGTACTTTTCCCACAACTGGTTATTGACATGCACAAATTAGCATCTCCAAGACGTACACATGTCTGTGATGCCTCTTCACTTAACAAGATAGAAAAGGGTCTTATTAACAGCCGTCCTCTCAGGGGAAGACAAATATAGAGACACAAATACATTGCTGAGTTGTTACACTGATGGATGACCTTTTTTGTAAGATCAATGCTATTTTTATCTTACCAAAAGCCAGTTGTTGGAAAGTTGTTAACGATTGTGAGGCAATCAACCAGAGACCACTTCAAACTCAATCAAATATGATTTTGTGCAATTGAAGGGCTACAAAAAGGCATTTACCCTGACTTGAGCTTTTTTTGACTCTTTGTTCACACCCTAAGAGTTACACACGGTTGACTGTGTCTATAGGGAGACATCCCATGCTTATATAGTGCAGTATATTGATTGGTCAGTATACACTGTTCAGTACACTGACTGGCCGGCAGAACAGATGTTTGCTAGAAGATTCCTCGATTTTCCAACGGGTCCCAGCAATAGAATACCACTCAGAGGCCTTTTTGGTGCTAATAGATTACTAGATTACCCTCTCTGTTCATTTGCGACAGTGCATTTGTGGCCAAGGTAAAGATAGAGCCTGCAATACCTCTGGGTACAGCCAGCTGTGAGATGTAGGTACAAAATAAGAGACAGTAGGTTACGTTGAAATACTCAAACAGGTAGTTAAAGATGATCTTTCTCCTCATATGTCTTGGTGTGTGGTGAAATACTACTAAATATCCTCCCACTGGGGCTCAACAATGGCATACTTTTGTATGAGCTGCCCTCAAGCCTATAAAAACAATACCATATATGACCATCAATGGTATTGCTGCAGAAAGGCTTTGAGCACTTTGTTTCTTTTGCATCAAAAATGTGAATACTTTGTTCATGAATTATGTATTAGTACGATTAGCAGTGGCTTATATACAGTACCTCATTCCAATTACCAGGCTTCTGGGCTCTTCCATGGCAACGGTTGAAATGTCTCTGAATTGCTCTCATTTTTCTTATTATACAATTCAGAGACTTTTCAACCATTAAAGAGCCCTGTGTGTTGTGACAGTTACCTGATTTCCTTCCCTGATCATGGGGAGATTCTCAATCGGTTTTGCTAACTCCTCCGTCCTGATCATGGGTAGATTCTCAATCGGTTTTGCTAACTCCTCCGTCCTGATCATGGGTAGATTCTCAATCGGTTTTGCTAACTCCTCCGTCCTGATCATGGGTAGATTCTCAATCGGTTTTGCTAACTCCTCCGTCCTGATCATGGGGAGATTCTCAATCGGTTTTGCTAACTCCTCCGTCCTGATCATGGGTAGATTCTCAATCGGTTTTGCTAACTCCTCCGTCCTGATCATGGGTAGATTCTCAATCGGTTTTGCTAACTCCTCCATCCTGATCATGGTGATTGCTTTATCTTTCTCCTCATAGGGAGGCTCCCTGCCTTCCTGGTAATGACCTGCTGCTGACCTGCTCCATAGCCTTTATTGACTTGTTGACAGGTAACTGTCACGACACACAGGGTTTTATTGATCACTCAAGTATGGAAAGTCTTTATATCAATTACCCACCAGCCACCACCCTGGCCAAACGGCTACTAGTGTTATGTTGATGATCAAACATACAGAATGATAGTTACCTGAGGCACTAAAACTAAATACATGTTTCAAACACTGTGGTTTATGAATGGAGCAAAGGTTGGAATGAGTGACATCATGTTGGTGCCTGGCAGCTTTCTTTGAATAGGAACCACAAATAATTGTGTTTTCTTTCCACCATTCCTGTTTGGCCGCATGGTCAAAAATTACACTAAGATCTGTCCATTCCTTTTATGAATCCAAATTGAACAGATTCTCAATCTAATGGAGGGAGCTGGTACCATGACTCTTGCCTTGGGAGATACTGCCATCTTCTGGGTAGAATATAGAACATCATATGAGAAAATTGTATCTCTCGTGGACAGACTACACATTTGACTGATTACGTGAGATTTTAGTTCTGGATTACCCGAGATGATTGACAATTAAACATGACATCTTTACTGATAAGACAGTTGGATTACCATTTGAACATAAAACAGCAGTTTGTTATGTTGTATGTCATTCTAAATACTACAAATATATCACTAATTACTAAATAATGAATGGTCATTGGAAAGTAATATCCACATTAATATTTGATACATTTTTGTCACTGTGAATGATCACCGAAATACATCTTGGGTGATCAGATCATCTTGATATATCTTAATCTATGTATTCCATGCATTTTGCTAGTATGCATTCATACAAACAGAGGTGTCACCAGACGGAAGAGGAAGCGAGACATCCTACTCCCAAATGTTTTCTGATTCATATACAGCCACCCCGTTAAGCAGACCGGAACTGACCTTTTTTAACGGTAAACGGCCTGAGTGGGACATCTTAATTCATCCACCATCTTTGGTGTCACTCACTTAAACCACTTCCTGAATGTCTTTGCATACCATTTACTACACGAGGCCAGGGATTGGCCGGCCTGTGTAGGCTTGTTCCTCCCCATCAGCAGAACCATCCCTGCCCCTCCTCAAACAGGAGACTCCTCCTCCGCCCTCATCGACCCCTCTCATCTGCTGCCCGTATGTGTACTATGTGCTCCGAGTTGTTCCACTGGGCGACATTCCCTCTTCTCTGCCTGTGACTGACTGCAGAGGGATGAGGCTCCCTCAGTACCAAGGCCCAATGCAGCACACCCAACAGACCCCAACCCAGCCAGGCAAGATCTGGAGTTACTGAGTCAGTCTGAGCCCATCTGAAACAAGCCAAGCAGTGTGCTGCTGCTATTGTTGCTCTGCCTGAGGTAAGTCAGCACTATTTTCATCAGAGTCCAGACAGACAGTCCAGTGGTTCATTTAGTACTAGTGTATAATGTTAATTAGTCTATGTTCAGTGAACATTCTACAAGAGAACACAGAAGGGAGGATGTTACAGTGTAGAGTACATATCTCAGGGAGGATGTTATAGAATAGAATATATCTCTCAGGGAGAATGTTACCGTATAGAATATATATATATCTCAGGGAGAATGTTATAACGTAGATTATATCTCTCAGGGAGAATGTTATAATGTAGATTATATCTCTCAGGGAGGATGTTACAGTATAGACTATATATCTCAGGGAGGATGTTACAGAGTGTAGAGGACATATTTCAGGCCATGTGTAACTGGTAGACAGGGAGGGTGCCGCAGGAAATCAGAGTCATATGATAGTGCAGCACTGACTGGCAAATCAGCAGGAAAACAGCAGAAACGTTACTGACACTGTCAGTGGACACAATGGACTCCACAGTCCTGGTTCCTGCTTGCTTCTGAAAATATAACAAGGCTGTTCCGCCTGTAGAATTAGGAAATGGAATAGGCAAGTTAATAGAATCTGTATGGTTCCACGGAACAATGTTCAGCTTATTTAGTTAATGGATCCAAGACCAACATATTTATAATCATATTGCTCGGCTTTATTACATTGTTTATCATTTTGTTTATCTCTCTCCATGAGCTCATGACATGCTGTGTTATGGTCCAGATTCAAAACTAAGGACAATAAAGTGCACATTATACTGCGTCAGAATATTCCTGTTTTATGTTGGTTTGTGACCAACTGACACTGTGTGGGCCTCAGTTGGCCCTCGGGCACATAAATCAGTTATTTCCCCTTCAATTTTGTGATTTTGGTTTTGCATGAATTATAATTTACATTTCACAGTCATTATTCTCTCATGGGGAGAATGTGTGATGTTTTTTCTAAGGCTGTTGTTGGCATCCCTGTATTTGTGTAACACTTCGACTTCTCTCTTCTCTTACTGCCGACTAAATAGTTGTTTGTCCAGGTCCCAGGACCATCTTGGGTTGAAGTGATCTTCACCATGTATTCCCCTCAGAGTTTACATCGCTGGGGCATCACTCATACTGAGAGCATGGAGCGACTTGCATACAGTCAAGGTAAACAAAAGCAGATAGCCTATAATTTCTTCTCAATCATATTGTGGTACAATTGGCTACACCACTCTTTTTTTAACTGAGTATTACAGACACAGACTTGGAAAAACTGGAATCCTACTGAAAGGCTCCATTGAATTATGAAAACTATCAATTTCAGATCATTTATTAACTTTAGAGGGACATGCATCAAGTTTATCTAGTGACCATTTTTTTAATTCATTACTTAGTAAGATTATTCATTTCTGTGAACTTTTAATGACAAGAAATATTAATGTCTGATCAACACTTCTATTTTCTCGAAACACTTTATAGAGCTAGGCAAGTATACTAATTGTTTTATTAATATTTAATTACTTAAATCATATTTTATTTTACTCCGTTTAAATAATTGATACCATATCATTATAGTATACAGTACTCCAAATTGTATGCAGAAACAACTTGATTTCTTCCAGCCCGCGGTAGAGGGTAGCAGAATCCCAAGTATCTCACGCCATTACGTAGTGCGTTTTTGACGCCACCCATACGAACCTGAGGGATTCGGCTTCATAGGATCTTTACACTCTGCGGCGAATAAGGGATAATAATTTGTCATTGATGACTGTGAAAGCGGCGTTCACACTTAGAATGTAGACGAAATGTGATAGGCATTATAGTGTTGGGATTGGATGATTTAGCAATGCTATCCCAGACATTTCTGCAACAATGGTCGCCAGGTGAATTGTCCGTATGATATTTCGACGATGGCGACACCTGCAGAGCACGACCTTGCATTAGCTGAAGCAGAGAGCAACAAAGAGAAGTCTCAAGTATTCGGAATCCTTAGGTTTCAGGAAGAAAAATCGGCCGGTGAAAAAGCTAGCACCACCACGTCCACGACCATGAGAGCCGGGGACGGGAGATGGCAGGCACCCATATTTGCACTAGCCAGGAAAGCATCAGAGACCTTTTCAGGAAGCAGCAGTCATGTTTTGGCGAAGGTAGCGGAACCCACATCTTTTGTAAACGAATGGAGTGCCCAAGGTAATTTGGAGTTATGTGCTCATCTTGTTTTGTTGTTTGATTTTTCATAAATCAACACAGCTGTCATGTCATCCCGTTCCTGCTCCATACATGTTGCTACAGTATCAAATGCATATATGTCGGTCATTGTTGATTGTGCGACATGAATCTATTTTTCTGCGTGAGCTTACGCATCAGCCGACGAATTTGTTTTGGAATTATTCTCTTATCAATTCAACTCATTCACTGTCAAATGGTGATAACCTTATGTTTTTGTGTGATTAACCAATAGCTAGTTAGAACCACACCCCGAGCTCATATCGTGATGCGATGCTTGCTGCAGTTACTTTGGGTGATTCAGACCAGCTGCATCCCATGTGGAGTGGGAATAGGCCTGTAACGCACAGATTGCACATTAATAGATCTCTCACCTACTGATTACTCTGATCTGAAGCAAAATAGCAGCATGATAGATTGCATCATTTGCCCCATGTGTCAGTTGCATATTTACAGCTAAAGGCCGGTGCAAAACTGTTTCTGATCAATGTTTTCTTCTGGTTCGATCAGAAATAGTAATGAAACACTCATCACAAATTTAGTTGATCAGAAAAGGTTATTTATTAGCCAGGATGAAACCCAATAACGTGCCTACATACGGTGTCATGTCTGTACAACACATATTGCAGAGAACTATGAAATGGAACTATGAAATGTGAGATGATGAATTGATGACTGTTTATTGACATAATGTAGATGGGCATTTCAGATGTCAACATGTGCTGTATGTATGTATGTATGTATGTATGTATGTATGTATGTATGTATGTATGTATGTATGTATGTATGTATGTTTGTGTACACCACTATGCAAAACATAATGGCATGGCTCTTTGTTGACATACTATAGGTAGTGTTTGAATTGACCACTCCCAAATGTGGGTCTGTTTCCTTCCCTCTCCAGCTCTGCGGGACCCTATGGCGATGGAGAGAGCCAACCTGCTGAATATGGCCAAGCTCAGCATCAAAGGCCTGATCGAGTCGGCCCTCAGTTTTGGACGCACCCTGGACTCCGACTACCCCCCACTCCAGCAGTTCTTTGTTGTCATGGAGCACTGCCTCAAACATGGTCTCAGAGGTATTCACTTATCATCGTTACCATGGTGCAGAACTAGTTGAATCCCATTCATAATGTTGACACTATCAGCTCATGGACACATTTTTATTACATAATGATTTGTTATGTTCATTAATCAACACATACTGTATCATCCTCAATGCCCGCTGTTGGCAGGACGTGCCGGGATATATAAATATGCTATAATCTCCCCTTTCCCATTATTTTCTTGATAGTTAAATGCAACAACATATTTTCTCGACTGTGTTGTGTAACATTACCCATGAGATAAGGCTCAATGTTTATTCTTGCACCCGCAGTGAAGAAGTCATTTCTTGGATACAACAAGTCTCTGTGGGGTCCTCTGGAGATGGTGGAGAAGTTGTGTCCCGAGGCAGGAGAGATCGCAGCCAGCGTCAGGGATCTACCAGGACTAAAGTATGGTACCAGAAGAGAGAGAGAGAAATGTCAGCTACAGTCATATGTAGAAAAATGGAGAGATTAACTTCTTGATTAGGGCTTGATTCAATCCGTATCGCCGAAGTTCAGCGATGTAGCACGCTTTAAGTTTTAAGGTCATTTCAGATTGAGCCGACATATGCAGCATTTACCTTGAATGCGGTCTCCGCTAATGAGGGAACGTTGGCTTTAAATGTCAATCATGCTGTAAAGCTGATCTTCAGCGATACGGATTGAATCGAGCCTTAAAAAGCCTTTATTTTCGTGGCATTTAGTTAGAAATAGTTAAGAACAAGACAAACAGGCCAATGCATTTGGGCATGGTGTCAGGCTTCATCTTTACGCCCTGAAACAGGCTGACACCATGCCCAAACACGTTGGCTTTCGTTTGTCATGTTTTTCGGTTAACTAAGGGGGTTTACACATTTGAGCTCACCAGAACAGTGTCTTTTCTTCTCAGAAATGTATATTTTATGAACTTTGTGTTCACGTTGGTTTTGTTTACATTTGTAGGCCCTAATGACCACTACGGTTCACTGCAAGCAGAAAGTGTACTACAGGTTTAAAAGCACTAGGCCTAATTGGATCCCTGTATTCACTGATTTGCTAAAGAGAAACTTGAGCCAGAACAAGGAAGTGCCTCAATGTATTTTTGTACTTTCGCTTCGTGTTTTTCATTAAGACTGAAACTCTGGTGAAGCATAATTTCAGCCCAGATTGTAAAGGGAACCCCATATAGAAAGGTTAAGACATACAGTGCATTCGGAAAGTATTCAGACCTCACATTGTGTTACGTTACAGCCATTTTCTAAAATTGATTAAATGTGATTTCCCCCCCCCCCCTCATCAGTCTACACACAGTAATGACAAAGCAAAACAGGTATTTCATTTTTTTTGCTAATTAAAAAGCAACAATAATAATAATGAAATATGACATTTACACAAGTATTCAGACCCTTTACTCAGTACTTCGTTGAAGCACCTTTGGCTGCGATTATGGCTGCGATTATTCTTGGGTATGACGCTACAAGCTTGGCACACCTGTATTTGAGGAGTTTCTCCCATTCTTCTCTGCAGATTCTCTCAAGCTCTGTCAGGTTGGATATGTAGGTCACTGCACAGCTATTTTCAGGTCTCTCCAGGGATGTTCGATCGGGTTCAAGTCCAAGCTCTGGTTGGGCCACTCCAGAGCCTGGACTTGAACCCGATCGAACATCCCTGGAGAGACCTGAAAATAGCTGTGCAGTGGCCTGCACATCCAACCTGACAGAGCTTGAGAGAATCTACAGAGAAGAATGGGAGAAACTCCTCATAAAGGGTTCAAGTCCAGGCTCTGGTTAGGCCACTCAAGGACATTCAGGGACTTGTCCTGAAGCCACTCCTGCCTTGTCTTGGCTCTGTGGTTAGGGTTGTTGTCCTGTTGGAAGGTGAACCTTCGCCCCAGTCTGAGGTCCTGAGCTCTCTGGAGCAGGTTTTCATCAAGGATCTCTCTGTACTTTCCCCCTTGTTCATCTGTCCCTCGATCCTGACTAGTCTCCTAGGTCCTACCGCTAAAAAACATCCCCACAGCATGATGCTGCCACCAACATCCTTCACCGTAGGGATGGTGTCCGGTTTCCTCCAGACGTGATGCTTGGCATTCAGGCCAAAGAGATCAATCTTGGTTTCATCAAACCAGAGAATCTTGTTTCTCATGGTCTGAGAGTCCTTTAGGTTCCTTTTGGCAAACTCCAAGCGGGCTGTCATGTGCCTTTTACTGAGGAGTGACTTCCGTCTGGCCATTTTACCATAAAGGCCTGATTGGTGGAGTGCTGCAGAGATGGATGCCTCCCATTTCCACAGAGGAACTCTGGAGCTCTGACAGTGACCATCCGGTTCTTGGTTACCTCCCTGACTACGGCCCTTCTCCCCGATTGCTCAGTTTGGCCGTGTGGCCAGCTCTAGGAAGAGTCTTGGTGGTTCCAAACTTCTTCCATTTAAAAATTATGGAGGCCACTGTGTTCAATGCTGCAGACATTTTTTGGTACCCTTCCCTAGATCTGTGTCTCGACACAATCCTGTCTCGGAGCTCTGCGGACAATTCCTTCGACCTCATGACTTGGTTTTTGCTCTGACATGCACTGTCAACTGTGGGACGTTTTATATAGACAGGTGTGTGCCTTTCCAAATCATGTGAAATTAGGGATGCGGTGGCTGTATTACCACCACACCAGCGGTCACGAGTCCTGAAGGTAGTCAAATTCCATGTGATCGTTTACTCACAGTAATTAGGCTTCTCCAAGCTCTGATGCTGCTGATGGTCATTAGTAGCCTACCAAACTTACTAACTGCCTGGTACTCAGCACTCTATTGTCCCTCTAATCACTCTGACGTCAATGCAAATGTAATCTAAAATCTAATCAAACACTTAATGAGAGCCCATAAGCTCGTGTTGCGCAACATTTGTATAGGCTATGCAATTGCGTGAGAACCGAGTGATGGCCTCTATTAAAAAGAGGAGGATCCCATCAGTTTTCTATAGGCTAGGCCTACTATATTTATTTCTCAACTTTCCTAATATTAAGCAAATATTAATCACATTGCTAATCTTTACAACAGGAGTATAGACTACCTAGCTGGCATGAAAATGAACCACAGGAAAAGCATTCTCCATTTGCTATTTACGTGCAGAGATGACATGTATTTTTCCCCCGCCCCTGTTTCCCGACAGGTGCATGATAATAGTTCATTCTAAATCAAAACAAATTTCACACATATATCATTTAGTATATGTAAAGACAAGATTAAATCAAGAAATAGTGTGATCGGTGACAATATTAGCCTATCACTTGTGAATGATGCCCAGCTTAAGGCAAACAGTGCATTCTTTTTTTCCCTTCTACTTTTTCAAATAATAGTCGCACACCTCATGTAGCATACCCCATAGGCCTATATGTTTTGATAAGGGTTGTAATCACAACTAAAGTGGCCAAATAACTTCTTTAAAATTAAGCACATTAATCTGCTTTACAACAGGTGTAGAGTCTAACTGACATACAGCGCGTGAGTTTCAAGGTCTGGGAAGATATCTTTCACCATAAAAATGCACATTAATAATAAAAGCATTACATGCATAATCACATTTGTGTTCACTTTTGATAATGGTGTTTTCCCGTTAATAGAACAACATTTGCTCTTATAGCCTACTGCCGTGTGCGCATCGCTGCGCTTATAATGTGAAGAAATATTCTGATAGTTTATCAACATTTTAAGCTAAACGTTCTGATCTGTTGCGTCAGCCTCATTGCATAAAATGTTTTTTTTTTGATTGCTAGTGGTTATGTTCATTTGGGATCTATCGCATCCCGCAACTGTCCCAGACTATGTTTGGAATATTTATTTCTCGCACAGAATAGGTTAACTTTTGTACTATGGGGGATAGTAGATTGACATAGGCTAGTGCTTTTGCTGTTCGTTAGGCCTAAAACTAAATGTGGACAGTTCTTGCAATATCTTCAATATGCACCTCAGATTTGGATACGGACGCACGCAGTTGCGTCACCGATGTGTCTGTCTTCACTTGAAAGACATTATCAAGTGCTTATCAAATTGTGAATGAGAGATTGATGAAGTACAGCCTGCGCAAAAAAACAAAGCAGAGCTCATGCCTTTTCAAGCGACTTTTTTCAAATCATCATTAGTCACATCATGCAGCCTTACAATGTATTACAAATCAAAACATATAGACCCACGTTTGTAGAACAACTAAAGTTACATTAATAACTCTAAATTTAAGCATATAGGAATACCTATTTTTTTTACGGGTCAACAAAGAATTGCGCACTCCCTCAAATCGTTTGGAGAAAACATCTTTCTTCAATTTTATTCTTCATACTATAAAATAATATAAAATGATGCCACAGAATTCTAAGCAAATCTTTTCTGCTAAATGAACTAGTGTAGCCCACAGCCATTTGGCATAGCGAGATGAGGACCTAACATAAGGACAACTCAGAGTATGCTATTCTGTTCTTCTGAAATAGACTACATTTTCTTCATATCATGCTTCTTTAGACCGGTCTAAAATAAATAATGGATTTATTGTGAAGGTGAAGGCTATATTATATGGATTTATTAGACTTTTTAAAATGTAGATGTTCCAAAGGTCAGCATCAGTGGCTTGTAGGCTGTGTGTGGAAGCCAGGAGATGCTAAATGTGTTTATTCTAATTAACAGTCAATTACCGTGAGACCGACAGTTATTTGCTTGACAATCACCGGCTGACAAAATGTTGTGACCGCCACAGCCCTATGTCCAATCAATTGAATATATAACACAAGTGGGCTCCAATCAAGTTGTAGAAACAGCTTAAGGATGAGCAATGGAAACAGGATGCACCTGAGCTGAATTTCTAATCTCATTGCAAAGGGTCTGAAGACTTACCTTTTTTGCAAAAATATATATATTTTTTCATCTTTGTCATTATTTGATGAGGGGGGGAAATTATTCAATCCATTTTAGAATAAGGCTGTAATTTAACAAAATTAGAAAAAGGGAAGGGTCTGAATACTTTGCACTGTATGTTCTATAACCTAGGAAAGCAAGCATACACATTTTCCTCTGTGTGCTATAAAGATGATGACTCAGCCGGGCTGTTAAACATGGAAACATCTTGCATGTCGATCATAAATCATGCACGCCACATCTAATGTCAACACACATACAGTACACAGTGTTTGGATATTTTTATATGACTCATCCACTAGTTAGTATTGTCCCCCACCCAATGGGCCGCTCTTCACTTTGAAATTAAATACGAATATCATATATCAATATGTATTGTTGGACTAATGGCTGTAGTTTTTGTTCCGTTATTGTAGGACTCCGCTGGGCAGAGCTCGGGCCTGGCTGCGTCTAGCCCTGATGCAGAAGAGGCTGGCTGATTACCTCCGCCTTCTGATCACCAGAAAGGACCTGCTAAGGTACTGGAAGGACACCCAGTCTCAACTCACTCACACACTGGTTTTTCTCACACACATCTTCATCTCCATTCAAAGTCCTTGGGCCGGCAGACAGAGAGCCTCCTCGGTAGTGGTTCACCATCTGCTTCTCAGCAGACGAGACGCTAATACCTTCAGATGGGTAGAGGTGGTGTCAGTTATTTTCTATAAGAAAACTGTTAGAATAAGCAGTGATGGTATATACAGTGCCTATCATAAGTATTCACCCCCCTTGAAGCTTCACATTTTATTGTTACAAAAGTGAAATTTCATTTTTAAAATATGGTCAATGATCTACACAAAACACTGTCAAAGTGGAATGAAAATCCACAGCATAATTATTAACTTGACCGTGCTTAATTTGTTATTGTTACCCATCTACCAATCACTGCCCTTATTTATGAGGCTTTCTCAAAGCTCCCTGGTCTTTGTAGTGGTATCTGTGTTTGAAATTCAATACTTGAATGAGAAACCTTACAGATGTTGTATGTATGGCGGACAGAGGACGAGGTAGTCATTCAAAAATCATGTCAACCCCTATTATTTCACAAATTGTGAGTCCATGTAACTTATTATGATTTAAGCCAAATTTGACTCCTGAACTAACTTATGCAACAACTATATTTGAGTTATTAATTTGTAAACATTGTATGTGATGATGATTTGATGTGAAATATGTTTCGCTGTGCGTTTTGCACCCACAGTGATTTCTATGAGAATTCTGCTGTGATGGTAGAGGAGGAGGGTGCTGTCATCGTTGGCCTGCTGGTGGGACTCAATGTGATCGATGCCAACCTTTGTGTCAAGGGAGAAGACTTGGATACACAGGTGAGTCACTCCCCCCCCTCCCCCCCACTTCAGTCATTGTTCTAAAATTCCCCATGACAGCCTTTAAAATAGGCAAGTGAGAGGACACCTCAATGTTATTCAGGGTCCTACCCGCAGACGCAGCGTTCCTTTCACCTCGTGGAGAGCACTCGTCGCATCCCAACAAACTAATCACACTAGTATCTACAACTGTCAAAGCCAATAGTATAATCTAAACTGTTCAGCTGTGCTTCTAGTCTATTCAGATTGTAGCAGCAGACGTTTACACTCCAGCTGTTTCAGCCCAATTTGAGAAGGAATATACTGGTCAAAGTCTATGTAGAAATGTTCAACATACTGGCTGTGTGACATTTTACATTTCTTAGGTTGGGGTCATTGACTTCTCCATGTACTTGAAAAATGACATTGATGACTACAGAAGTGAAGAAAGGTAAAGATACTCTTGTTACTTTAACGAGATGGAATATATCCATTAAAATATATCTACTACTACACATTGTCTTGGATACGATGAGAAAGATACAAGTACAGTTGAAGTCGGAAGTTTACATACACTTAGGTTGGAGTCATTAAAACTCGTTTTTCAACCACTTCACAAATTTCTTGTTAACAAACTATAGTTTTGGCAAGTCGGTTAGGACATTTACTTTGTGCATGACACAAGTAATTTTTCCAACAATTGTTTACAGACAGATTATTTTACATAATTCACTGTATCACAATTCCAGTGGGTTAGAAGTTTACATACACTAGTTGACTGCCTTTAAACAGCTTGGAAAATTCCAGAAAATTATGTCATGGCTTTAGAAGCTTCGGATAGGCTAATTGACATCATTTGAGTCAATTGGAGGTGTATCTGTGGATGTATTTCAAGGCCTACCTTCAAACCCAGTGCCTCTTTGCTTGACATCATGGGAAAATCAAAAGAAATCAGCCAAGACATCAGAAAAAAAATTGTAGACCTCCACAAGTCTTGGTTCATCCTTGGGAGCAATTTCCAAACGCCTGAAGGTACCACGTTTATCTGTACAAACAATAGTACACAAGTATAAACACCATGGGACCACGCAGCTGTCATACCGCTCAGGAAGGAGACGCGTTCTGTCTCCTAGAGATGAACGTACTTTGGTGCGAAAAGTGCAAATCAATCCCAGAACAACAGCAAAGGACCTTGTGAAGATGCTGGAGGAAACGGGTAAAAAAGTATCTATATCCACAGTACAACAAGTCCTATATCGACATAACCTGAAGACTGCTCAGCAAGGAAGAAGCCACTGCTCCAAAACCGCCATAAAAAAGCCAGACTACGGTTTGCAACTGCACATGGGGACAAAGATCGTACTTTTTGGAGAAATGTCCTCTGGTCTGATGAAACAAAAATGGAACTGTTTGGCCATAATGACCATCGTTATGTTTGGAGGAAAAAGGGGAGGCTTGCAAACCGAAGAACACCATCCCAACCGTGAAGCACGGGGGTGGCAGCATCATGTTGTAGGGGTGCTTTGCTGCAGGAGGGACTGATGCACTTTACAAAATAGATGGCATCATGAGGGAGGAAAATTACATGGATATATTGAAGCAACATCTCAAGACATCAGTCAGTCAGTTAAAGCTTGGTCACAAATGGGTCTTCCAAATGGACAATGACCACAAGTATTCTTCCACAATTGTTGCAAAATGGCTTAAGGACAACAAAGTCAAGGTATTGGAGTGGCCATCACAAAGCCCTGACCTAAATCCCATAGAAAATTTGTGGGCAGAACTGAAAAAGTGTTTGCGAGCAAGAAGGCCTACAAACCTGACTCAGTTACATCAGCTCTGTCAGGAGGAATGGGCCAAAGTTCGCCCAACTTATTGTGGGAAGCTTGTGGAAGGCTACCTGAAATGCTTGACCCAAGTTAAACAATTTTAACGGCAAATTATACCAAATGATGAAAGAAATAAAAGCTTAAAGAAATTATTCTCTACTATTATTCTGACATTTCACATTCTTAAAATAAAGTGGTGATCCTAACTGACCTAAGACAGAGAATTTCTACTACGATTAAGTGTCAGGAATTGTGAAAAACTGAGTTTAAATTTATTTGGCTAAGGTGTATTTAAACTTCCAACTTCAACTGTATGTCAAAATACTTAACACTTTCGAACATAAGTGTTCTCTTTTCTGATTTATCTTCCATGATTTGTTTTCCCAATAGAAATGGTCAAATAGCAGCCATCCTGGACCAGAAGAACTACGTTGAAGAATTAAACAGGCAGCTTAAGTAAGTATTTTAATATTTTTCTTTACCAAACTGTATCGTTGTGATTTTCTTTATTTTTTTTGTGTGTGTGTGTGTGATAATCGCTCAACTGTGTTTTTTGCTGAGGAAGCTCTTATTTAGACCAAGTTGTTGGCACTGGTTACGTAAATAAAGATGTCTCTTCTCTTCTATAGTCTTACGCTCATTGCACAACCTCAACCTCTAAAGAACTCACGCTCACTAGTTCAACTGCAGGAAGTGTAATTCTAAAAGACAATGAAAGTACTCGTGTTTTGTGGGGACCTTTTTAAGTCTGTTTTAAACATGCGATACTTGAAGCAGTGTGCTTCTTCAAACACCTGTTGGGAGAGATTAAATATGAAATGGCACTAAATTAGCACTTGTATCTTTGGCACAGTTCTTCAGTACACGGCTTACAAGGGAGGGTCGATAACTTGGAGAAATCAAACTCTAAACTCATTGAGGAGGTATGGCAAAGTCTATCATTAGTACAGTACTAACATTATGAATCATTTACCATTTTATACATCTGATTTGGTATTCATTTGAACTTCTTTTCATTGTAGCTGGCGATTGCAAAAAACAACATAATCAAACTACAAGAGGAGAATCATCAGCTTAGAAATGAGAACACTATTATTCTCATGAAAGCTCAGCAGCAACTTGAGGTATGCTTTTTACAATGTCCTGTTCTCTCTCTGTGTCCGTCAAATGTAAAACCGTGTTCCTCATTTGTGGTGTTTGTGGTATTAGGAATTGTGGGTTTGGTCTAATCCACTAATGTCACCTCTGATGTGTCACTGTCTGTCAGGTGACCCAGGTGGACGTGGACGTGGAGCTGAACACCTACAAGAAGTCGAGGCAGGGCCTGGACGAGATGTACAACGAGGCCAGGAGGCAGCTCAGGGAGGAGTGTCAACTACGCCAGGTCTGTCATCATCCAGCATTTCCTCTTGATCATTTTTCTATATGGGGCACATCTTCAGTTGAAACCCATTGAAGCCAATGTTTTTTTTCTAGGCAGAGGAAGCAGCTAATGTAGAAAGGGGAGACTATCTCACCTTTACAAAAGAGGAAACATTGCCAACATAAGCCAATGCAGAATTCTGAAATGGTCATCTTTGGTTGTAAGGAGCATTCAGTAGCATGGTCTGTGTGAGAAAGGTCAGTGCTTTACAGTGGAGCAGAATTTGCAGGATTTGGGGTGACGGACAGCTGTTCTCCTTGTCCCCCGCTGTAGGATGTGGAGAATGAGTTGGTGGTGCAGGTGAGCATGAAGCAGGAGATGGATCTGGCCATGAAACTGTTGGAGAAGGACATCCACGAAAAGCAGGACACACTGATCGGCCTCCGCCACCAGCTGGACGAAGTCAAGGCCATCAACGTGGAAATGTACTCAAAAATGCAGGTGCCGTGGAACTTTTTGTGTGGCGGATTTTGCTGGTGCTTTTGTGCATAGAGTAGGCTATGTTGTTTATGTTATCAGGTTATGTTCCAGTGACTATACTGATCTGATGGCTTTGCTGTGTTGTCGACCAGACTTCCGATGACGGCATGAAACAGAAGAACGACATGATCACTCGTTTGGAGGAGAAGACCAATCAAATCACAGCAACCATGAAACAGCTGGAACAAAGGTAAGGGAGTTGACTTAAAATATCCTCTTAAATTATTTGAAGGTAATATTTAAGGCCCGGTTTCCTGGACACAGAGTAAACCTTTCCCTGGACTAAAAAGTACATTCAATGGAGATTTATTGTCTGGGACTAGGCTTAATCTGTGTGCGGGAAACCGGCCCAGTGGCATGCAAAGTATTTTCTCTTTTTGCATGTAGGTGTATTGTTATGAATGTATGTTTTACCATATTACAAATCCATTTTGGAGCATTGACTTGGCTGTAGTCTTGTTGTGTGATGTGATGTGACCGTAGCTTTGTCATGTCTCAGTCAACATGGACCATCCCTCCCTTTCTCTTCCATTCGTTTAAAGCCATCTTCTTTGTGATATTTCTATGAGAATACTTTGCTTAACAATTTCTTATTTATTTTGGTCAAATGGAAGTTCCCTGATTTTGACTTCCTATTTCTCTTTTCTTTTCCTTGTCTTTTATTGCTTCCATCTTTTACCCTCATATGTTTAATTTCATACATATTTCTACATTGATCTTTTACCCTCATATGTTTAATTTCATACATATTTCTACATCGATACACTTCCTGTTTTGTCTACTTGGTCTCAATAGTGATAAAGATTTGCTAAGCCAGACGCGAACGCTCGCCATGTCATTCGTAAAATGTGCCAGCGCAGACACTGAGCACCAATACAAGCTTGTTAAAGACATCTCTTTCTGAGCATTCAAACACAACCACTAACTCTCAGCAAACACTAGGCAGAGGATTTGTTCATATGCAGTATCGTAAAGTAATGGGTTGACGGTTCTTAAAAAGTTTGTTGGTTTTTTAATCAGTCTAATGTTAAGATGAGCTTCTTTCACTAAAGGAAGTTTTGTAGTGCATCCTGTTATTGTGGTACTGTAATAACTAATACACTCAAACATATCTGTAAGAGCAAATACTCTACTCATTATAGCCAATAAAAAGTATAATAATTGTCTTTTATCACATGAAACAATAAAGTTAGATGTTTTGAAATTGTGGTCGTGGAATGAATCTTTTAAAGTAATTGCCAGCATTAAATCACCTCCCTGATTGTGTCCATAGAAATGTTAAACTGTCCTGCCACTGTCTGACCATCTTCTCTTCAGAATGGTCTGCCTGTAGATGTCTGACCATCTTCTCTTCAGAATGGTCTGCCTGTAGATGTCTGACCATCTTCTCTTCAGAATGGTCTGCCTGTAGATGTCTGGCCATCTTCTCTTCAGAATGGTCTGCCTGTAGATGTCTGGCCATCTTCTCTTCAGAATGGTCTGCCTGTAGATGTCTGGCCATCTTCTCTTCAGAATGGTCTGCCTGTAGATGTCTGGCCATCTTCTCTTCAGAATGGTCTGCCTGTAGATGTCTGGCCATCTTCTCTTCAGAATGGTCTGCCTGTAGATGTCTGGCCATCTTCTCTTCAGAATGGTCTGCCTGTAGATGTCTGGCCATCTTCTCTTCAGAATGGTCTGCCTGTAGATGTCTGGCCATCTTCTCTTCAGAATGGTCTGCCTGTAGATGTCTGGCCATCTTCTCTTCAGAATGGTCTGCCTGTAGATGTCTGGCCATCTTCTCTTCAGAATGGTCTGCCTGTAGATGTCTGGCCATCTTCTCTTCAGAATGGTCTGCCTGTAGATGTCTGGCCATCTTCTCTTTAGAATGGTCTGCCTGTAGATGTCTGGCCATCTTCTCTTTAGATGGTCTGCCTGTAGATGTCTGGCCATCTTCTCTTTAGATGGTCTGCCTGTAGATGTCTGGCCATCTTCTCTTCAGAATGGCCTGCCTGTAGATGTCTGGCCATCTTATCTTTTTAGAATGGTCTGCCTGTAGATGTCTGGCCATCTTCACTTCAGAATGGTCTGCCTGTAGATGTTTGGCCTCCCCCTTTTCTTTTGCCAGTTTGTCCCATTGCATCCCAACCCCCTGCACCCCTTTTTCCTTGTGATTGGAGCCTCAGTTTTACCCAGTTGGTTTGAATTACACCAGATTACAGGAGGTTGATCGGGACCGCTGGGTCGCAGAAGATGGAGCGCACAAATTCAAGCAGGACTTTATCAACAAAGCCGACAGCCTCCAAAAGCAGATAGCCCAGAGAGAGAAGCAGAGGTAAGTACACATCCATACGGTATATTTACAGCAGCTCTTAGCACTTGTTCCTTCTATATAATAAATATATTGTTTGTCTCTGTACCAAAATGAAGATTTGGGGCTCTATTCATTCCGTATCGCGGAAATTCAGCGCTACAGTGTGATTTGAAATTTAAAGGCAGTGTTCCCGTGCTAGCAGAGAGTGCCTTCATGGAAAACGCTACAAAATGTCGACTCAGTTGGAAATTACTTTTAAATGTTTAGCGCCAATCTTCAGCGATACAGACTGAATAGAGTTATCCGGGATGTTGTTCCTATTGTAGGTTGCAGCTGGAGACAGACCTAAAGATTGAGAAGGAGTGGCAGCAGACCTTACAAAACAACCTGGAGAGGGAACGAGACATCGTCGCCCAGCTCAGTGCTGAAGCCCAGCAAATAAATGGACTTAAAAAGGTTTGTGAGGGTTCCTCGTAGGGCTTTTTGTGACATTGTGGCATTTAAAAAGTATTATGTTCAAGTTCAACATATTTTCCATTTTACGTTGTGTCACAGGGATAGAGTATATTTACACACAGTGGACTGATGTATTTGACATGTTTTTCTCCAGGAGTTCCACAGGCTGCAGGATGAGAACAGCCAGCTGACTGGAATATGTGACGAACAGGAACAGGCCCTGGAGGAGCTGGGATGCAAACTTAGCGAGTACTTGTCTATTTTAAACTCCTCGTTTGATGTGTTTTTATTTAACACGTCTGTCTTTCAAAAAGGAATGCGCCCTCTTACTCTCAGAGCAATCTCAACGTACCTTTTCAGAAAGGAGTGGCAGGGGCAACATGCTTTTATGTTGTGGAGGGACTATAATCACATCCATGATCCTTTTACATGCCTCTTGGCCTTAGTTAGTGCACATACTGTTGCAAAGTTCCAGTTAGGAATTTTGTATGAGTAAATTGAGAGACGTGAACTCTAAACTGATGCCTGGCTTTTCTTATTCTTAACACAGATCAAAACTTAAAATCGAGGACATAAAAGAGGCAAATGAAGCTCTTCAGGTAAGTGTCTCTCGAGTTCTACATTGTTATTCAAGTGAAAGTTCAGTCCAATCAGACCATTTTTTTGTTCTTATGAAAACAACTGATCTACTAACATGCATGTTGACCTTGGCCCATGCTGTTTCATGAGTCGCCTATCTAACAATCAAATATTCCAGGGGGGCCAGATCTGGCTGAAGGACAAAGACGCCAACATCTGTAAACTGTGTGAGAAGGAGTTCTCCATCTCTCGGAGAAAGGTTAGGTTAAACTCATTACATTTTTTTGTGTGAAATTAATTGGGACAGTGCTTAACCAGCATGCAACACAAAAAGATGTGACATAGTTGCCATTCTAATTGTAAAACTATGCAAACCATAACGCATATCTTTTCCTTGTGGTGTACTTCTTGCCTAGGTTAGCTGATTTGTTTTCCATGCGTCTCATTTCTCTAGCACCACTGTAGAAACTGTGGGGAGATCTTCTGCAATGCCTGCTCTGACAACGAGCTGCCCCTCCCTGCTTCGCCAAAACCAGTGAGGGTCTGTGATACGTGCCACGCCCTTCTTCTCCAACGCTGTTCCTCAAATGCCACATGAGATGCCTCCTTTCAGCCCCATCCACAGCTTTAACTCAGCCCCCCCCCCCCCCCCCCCCCTGCTGTTCAGACTACCAGGAAACCGCCAAGTTTGTGTGACTGTTATCAGGTATCAAGCATTTATGTTCTCCTAGGTGTTGTCCTTTGTGTAACATAAGATTTGAGATGTTATATCTGTGACACTTATGACACTAAGGCTGCGTTTAGATAGGCAGCCCAATTCTGATGATTTTTTTTCACTTTTGACCAATCATATCAGATATTTTGCCAATATTTGGGCAGAAGATCAGAAGTGGGCTGCCTGTCTCCACAATAGACTAAAACCATGTGGGCAGCTGAGCATGTCATTCCAAATCTGCAGTAAGAATATCAAGAGACGATGCAAAGTATGTTTCTCTACGGACGGAGGAATACAGTGGTTGAGCCTGTTGTGATAAGCCGTGGAGTCATTGGACATAATCATATTTTGGTTTTGTTGTGTTATTTCACTTGAATGTGGATGGTGTTACCTGTTGTAATTCACACGTGCCTCTAATAAGCCAAAATACTGAATGAGTACCTTTCACAGATTTGTTTCTGTATGATAGAATGCAGGCACATTTCAGAAGTATGTTTACCAAAAGCACTAATGTTCCCAATGCTGCCTTGGTTATGAAGAAGAAGAAACTACATGAAACAGCACAGCAAATGTATATGTTGTACTTTTGATTACTGACTGAAAAACACAATATTAACTTAAGTAGGTCTAATTCATTATTAACTTAACAATAACTATTATTATCATTAAAATATACTGTAGCTACCTAACGTAGCAAATTCTTACGTTTGGAAACATACCCATCTTGTATTTATTTTTGAAAGTGGAAAAAATATTTCATTTCAGAGTATTTGTTATTTTTCTGCACATTTTATTTGAATATTTGTCATACAAGTTTAAAATCTTGTATCACAAAGTGACAAATAATTTAAGATGTACTGTACATTAATTTGTGTTTACCAAATTATACACTTGCTGTGTATTTTGTTTTGTATTCAATCAGCAAAACAGTGTGTTTCAATGTATAATTTTACAAAACTGGAATGAATACTTTTCATTAAAAATAAATGGATATGGTACATCTCACATAATCAAAATATGCTGTGTGCCGTATCAGTTTTCAATATATTCTCTTGTTCACTAGATGCCAGTTACTTTGCAGTGCATCAAAGTTGTCCAGGTCCTGAGGCAGCAAAGCATCCCCAAACCATCCCACTACCACCACCATGCTTGACCGTTGGTATGAGGTTCTTACTGTGTTTGTTTTTGGCCAGACATAATGGGACCCATTTCATCCAAAAAGTTGACTTAAGTTTGCCAAGAAGCACCTGGATGATCATCAAGACTCTTGGAAGAATGTTCTATGGACAGATGATTCAGAAGTTTAACTTTTTGGATGACATGTGGTCCCATTATGCAAGCAGGGTGGTGGTAGTGTGATGGTTTGGGGATGCTTTGCTGCCTCAGGGCCTGAATGACTTGCCTTAATAGAAGGAACCATGAATTCTGCTCCGTATCAGAAAATTCTACAGGAGAATGTCAGGCCATCCGTCTGTGATCAGAAGCGCAGTTGGGTCATGCAGCAAGACAATGATCCAAAACACAAGCAAGTTTACATGAAAATGGCTAAAAAGCCACAAATGTGAAGTTTTGGAATGGCCTAGTCCAGACCTAATCAATTGAGATATGGCAGGACTTGAAACGAGCAGTTAATGCTTGAAAACCCACAAATGTCGCTGAGTTAAAGCAGTTCAAATCAAATTTGACTTGTCACGTGCCAAATACAACCTTACAGTAAAGTGCTTACAAGCCCTTAACCAACAATGCAGTTTTAAGAAAAATAAGTGTTAAGAAAGTATTTACTAAAATACACTTTTTTTTAAAAATAAATAAGAAAAATGCATGCAAGTGGGCCAAAATTCCTCCACAGCGATGTGAAAGACTGATCAACAATTGCAGGAAGCATTTGGTTGCTGTCATTGCAGCTTAAGGTGACACAACCAGTTATTGAGTGTAAGGGTTCAATTTCTTTTTCACACAGGGGAATTGGGTGATGCATAACTTTGTTAATTAATTATTTTTTTTAATGTTTGTAAATTCAGGTTCCCTTTATCTAATATTAGGTTTTGGTTGAAGATCTGATAACATTCAATATAAAAAATATGCAAAAATAGAGAATCTGAAAGGGGGCAAATACTTTTTCACGGCACTGTATGATATGGTCATTAGTGGACTTTCAATGGATTTTCAATGAAAATATTACACAATACACACTGCACCATTCTACGACATCAATCACCTGAATAGGGCCTGCCACACACATCTTGTGTCTGATTTGCTCTTGCAAATGTATGGGGAAAATACTTTAGGGCAGGGAGAGGTGGGGAGGGCTCCAGACTTCAGGGAAGGGAGAGGTGGGGAGGGCTCCAGACTTCAGGGAAGGGAGAGGTGGGGAGGGCTCCAGACTTCAGGGAAGGGAGAGGTGGGGAGGGCTCCAGACTTCAGGGAAGGGAGAGGTGGGGAGGGCTCCAGACTTCAGGGAAGGGAGAGGTGGGGAGGGCTCCAGACTTCAGGGAAGGGAGAGGTAGGGAGGGCTCCAGACTTCAGGGAAGGGAGAGGTAGGGAGGGCTCCAGACTTCAGGGAAGGGAGAGGTAGGGAGGGCTACAGACTTCAGGGAAGGGAGAGGTAGGGAGGGCTCCAGACTTCAGGGAAGGGAGAGGTGGGGAGGGCTCCAGACTTCAGGGAAGGGAGAGGTGGGGAGGGCTCCAGACTTCAGGGAAGGGAGAGGTGGGGAGGGCTCCAGACTTCAGGGAAGGGAGAGGTGGGGAGGGCTCCAGACTTCAGGGAAGGGAGAGGTGGGGAGGGCTCCAGACTTCAGGGAAGGGAGAGGTGGGGAGGGCTCCAGACTTCAGGGAAGGGAGAGGTGGGGAGGGCTCCAGACTTCAGGGAAGGGAGAGGTGGGGAGGGCTCCAGACTTCAGGGAAGGGAGAGGTGGGGAGGGCTCCAGACTTCAGGGAAGGGAGAGGTGGGGAGGGCTCCAGACTTCAGGGAAGGGAGAGGTAGGGAGGGCTCCAGACTTCAGGGAAGGGAGAGGTAGGGAGGGCTCCAGACTTCAGGGAAGGGAGAGGTAGGGAGGGCTACAGACTTCAGGGAAAGGAGAGGTAGGGAGGGCTCCAGACTTCAGGGAAGGGAGAGGTGGGGAGGGCTCCAGACTTCAGGGAAGGGAGAGGTAGGGAGGGCTCCAGACTTCAGGGAAGGGAGAGGTGGGGAGGGCTCCAGACTTCAGGGAAGGGAGAGGTAGGGAGGGCTCCAGACTTCAGGGAAGGGAGAGGTGGGGAGGGCTCCAGACTTCAGGGAAGGGAGAGGTGGGGAGGGCTCCAGACTTCAGGGAAGGGAGAGGTAGGGAGGGCTCCAGACTTCAGGGAAGGGAGAGGTGGGGAGGGCTATGTGATCTCTAATCATGTACAGTTTTACACTTTGGACTCTTCTCTGACAACACCCCCCCGTCCCCCCCGCCCGCATTCGAACATTGACCCCATGTGCAAGCAATGACTCAAGTATTTTCTTTAAGCTTAATGTTTTCATTAAGCCCCACTTTAAACTGTTTACCACAGTTGTGAATTCTGTGAATGTATTGTAATGTTTTTAAAATTGCATAACTGCCTTAATTTTGCCGGACCCCAGGAAGAGTAGCTGCTGCCAAGGGGATCCATAATAAATACAAATACAAAAGACCAGCAACACTTCCTTTGACCTAGCTTTTTGTTCAAACTTCTCTGTTTTGTATTCTAGGGACTCTAGTGAGTAGACTGGACCCTGGTTTTACAGACACAATTTATAGTTTTTTCTGTAAAGTGCTATACTTTTATGTGATGTATACAGTAGGCTACTTAAGTATCAAAAGTAAATGTAATTGCTAAAATATACTTAAGTATCAAAAGTAAAAGTATACATTTCAAATGCCTTATATAAAGCAAAGCAGACGGCACCATTTTCTGTTTATTTATTTATTTACAGAGAGCCAGGGACAGACTCCAACACTCAGGCGTCCTTTACAAATGAAACATGTGTGTTTAGTGAGTCTGCCAGATCAGAGGCAGTAGTGATGACCAGGGATGTTATCTTGATAAGTGTGTGAATTGGACAATTTCCCTGTCCTCCTAAGCATTCAAAATGTAAGGAGTAATTTTGGATGTCAGGGAAAATGTATGGAGTAAAAAGTACATTTTTATTTTTTTATTTTAAATGTGACGTAATAGTTGTCCAAAATATACATAGTAAAGTACAGATCCCCCCCCCCCCAAAAAAAAGTAGTACTTTAAAGTATTTTTACTTAAGTACTTTACACCACTGGAAATATGCCTACCTTGAAAATGTAAATATTTCCTCAATTTGGTACTTGAAAAGTCCTTGTAATTATTGTAGCCAATTTACAAGTTCTCCTGCTGCCTTATAATGATGCATGATTTAATTTTTGATCTGTTTTTGTGAGAGATGTGGCCACTTTCCTTTGTTTCCTGCCGCTTCAATTGGAGGGTGTTGTGCTACTCTGTTGCGGTAAAACCACGTGCGGTTATTATGAGGACAACAACATGTTGGCTTCAACTTGGCTTTCCATACAAATCCTTCCATTACAAAAGGAACCCATTTTTGTTCGCTTTCTCATTATAAAAATAGCAATGGTGAGAGTGAAATGGTGAGATTAATGCTACGGCTATTAATGGATGTATTATCTGTGCCTGCTTCGGCCACAATAGGCTTCAGAAAATCGACATGCATGCATCCAATTTATTTAGTCAGGCACGTCCACATTATTCTATGTTAGGCCCTATTTCTATAAATATCCCTAGTGAATTGATGTTGATCATATGTTGTCTGCTTGATTGACATTGATATTATTATTTGACCCTGCTGGTCATCTATGAACATTTGAACATCTTGGCCGTGTTCTGTTATAATCTCCACCCGGCACAGCCAGAAGAGGACTGGCCACCCCTCCATAGCCTGGTTCCTCTTTAGGTTTCTTCCTAGGTTCTGGCCTTTCTAGGGGGAATTCCTAGCCACTGTGCTTCTACACCTGCATTGCTTGCTGTTTAGGGTTTTAGGCTGGGTTTCTGTACAGCACATTGTGACATCAGCTGATGTAAGAAGGGCTTTATAAATACATTTGATTGATTAATTGATTGACAGCAAGGCCTCCTTAGATTTAAGAGAGAAAGCATCAAGGTAATGAGTTCATGTTTTCTATTTATTTAGTCCGGTATGTCCACATTATTCTATAAATGATACAATTGTATATCATTGAGGTCCTTGAAAATTGTAATTTTAAATGCTTAAAGGATGTATAATCCTAGGCATATTTTGTTGTATAGGTAGAGTTATGGGCCAATTTGCATATATTCCTCTAAGTACATGTGGAACTGCATAAATTATTTATACCATTTTGAAATGTTGATCCCGATGTCACACATTGGCCCCATTGTTTATAGAAAGACCCATACATTGCACTGTACACAATTATCTGTACAAAACATGAGTTTGAACAAAAAGCTAGGTCATATGAAGTGCGGCTGGACTTCTACGGTGGTCAAACAGTTTAATGTGGGGTGCTTGGACACTGTACAGGCAAAACAATCGATTGTGTGTCCATAAAACCAGGGTCCAGTCTACTCACTAGAATCCCTAGACTACAAAACAGATGAGTTTGAACAAAAAGCTAGGTCATAGGAAGTGTTGCTAGACTTTTACTGTGGTCAAATAGGTTTGTGTGTGGCCCCTGGACATATAGCACTGTACAGGAAAAACTATTGATTGTTTGTGTCCATAAAACATGGGTCCAGTCTGCACTTTTGTGCTGTCGCTTTAACTATTTTAGCTTAGTCTTTGTTTGCTTCCAGTGTGAAATAAAATGCCATTCTATGCCAGACTTTAACTGTTGGCTTTGCCCTATAACTGAGGTGACACATTCTGACTATTAGCAGGTGATTAGGTGAGAAGCTAACTGCTTCAGCAAAAACAATGGAAACAATGTGATCAGTAAATGGAGTGTTAACTGTCTGGCATACCTGGAAATTACCTACATTATCCTAATGATGAGAAGGCTGCAGACTTCACACATTTAAATCAGCCAGCCTTACGTGCCAAAAAATGCACCAGGTCAAGTGTTTGGTGAGACAAATCAAATATATATTTGAGGCAGTATCCTAGTGAGATCATGTTGCTACAGGTTAATATCCCTCCAATTATCACATGTATATTTTTCTTAAAATGACATGGAAACAATGTTGATTCAACCAGTTTGTGCCCAGTGGGATGACTCTATGAAGAGGATCTTGCATAGAATTAGAAAATTCTGTTTTACTGATGATACATTTCATGAAAAGTATTTGATTAATTAACTTCATTGTGATATTTGTTATGAATAAAGTATGCTTTTTAACCAAATTTCATCTCTTGACTTTTGAATAAATACAGTTGAGGACGGAAGTTTACATACACCTTAGCCAAATACATTTAAACTCAGTTAATCCTAGTAAAAATGCCCTGTTTTAGGTCAGTTAGGATCACCACTTTATTTTAAGGATGTGAAATGTCAGAATAATAGTAGAGAGAATGATTTATTTCAGCTTTTATTTCTTTCATCACATTCCCAGTTTGTCAGAAGTTAACATACACTCAATTAGTATTTGGTAGCATTGCCTTTAAATTGTTTAACTTGGGTCAAATGTTTCAGGTAGCCTTCCACAATCTTCCCACAATAAGTTGGTTGAATTTTGGCCCATTCCTCCTGACAGAGCTGGTGTAACCGAGTCAGGTTTGTAGGCCTCAAGCACACGCTTTTTCAGTTCTGCCCACATATTTTCTATGGGATTGAGGTCAGGGCTTTGTGATGGCCACTCAAATACCTTGACTTTGTTGTCCATAAGCCATTTTGCATTATGGCCAAACAGTTCTATTTTTGTTTCATCAGACCAGAGGACATTTTTCCAAAAAAGTACGATCTTTGTGTGCAGTTGCAAACCGTAGTCTGGCTTTTTTATGGCGGTTTTGGAGCAGTGGCTTCTTCCTTGCTGAGACGCCTTTCAGGTTATTTCGATATAGGAGTCGTTTTACTGTGGATATAAATACTTTTGTACCTGTTTCCTCCAGCATCTTCACAAGGTCCTTTGCCGTTGTTCTGGGATTGATTTGCATATTCACACCAAAGTACGTTCATCTCTAGGAGACAGAACACGTCTCCTTCCTGAGCGGTATGACGGCTGTGTGGTCCCACGGTGTTTATACTTGCGTACTATTGTTTGAACAGATGAATGTGGTACCTTCAGGCGTTTGAAATTGCTCCCAAGGATGAACCAGACTTGTGGAGGTCTACAATTTTTTTTCTGAGGTCTTGACTGATTTCTTTTGATTTTCCCATGATGTCAAGGAAAGAGGCACTGAGTTTGAAGGTAGGCCTTGAAATACATCCACAGGTACACCTCCAATTGACTCAAATTATGTCAATTAGCCTATCAGAAGCTTCTAAAGCCATGACATAATTTTCTGGAATCTTCCAAACTGTTTAAAGGCGCAGTCAACTTAGTGTATGTAAACTTCTGACCCACTGGAATTGTGATACAGTGAATTATAAGTGAAATAATCTGTCTGTAAACAATTGTTGGAAAAATGTATTGTGTCATGCACAAAGTAGATGTCCTAACCGACTTGCCAAAACTATAGTTTGTTAATTAACAAGAAATGTGTGGAGTGGTTGAAAAACGAGTTTTAATGACTCCAACCTAAGTGTATGTAAACTTCCGACTTCAACTGTATATTGTTTGTTTGTAGAATAAGTGATGTTCCTCAGAGTGTAAACTGTGGATTTGGAAACTAGAAGTGCTCCTGAGTAGAATCGACGTACAGATAATTTTGTATGGTGCAATATGTATGTCCAATATGAAAATATTGGATTTAACTTGATGGTCCGACCCTACTGTCCGGTGTTTCTGATGGTCCTGGCAGGGTTTCCAGTCCTGTTCAGAAATCTTGTGTTCATGAATGTGCAGTTTCAAAGGACACTTTGATAATGAATAAAGTTGACTTCATAGCTTTTATTGGTAAGGTTATCAATACGACTTGGGTTGTGGAAAGCAGAAATGGTAGGTTGAAGGTTATTGTGGAGATGACAAAAGAGATATTGGAGTTATTTTTTTTTATTTAACTAGGCAAGTCAGTTAAGAACAAATTCTTATTTACAATGACGCCTACAGATGTTACTGTTGAAATGATTGTTGACATGCTGAACAATCTGAAGGGTGGAGTGTTTCAGCATGATATATATAACGTTTAATGGGGTTGGGAAAGGGGGTTTGGGGGGAGGGTGTGTTAGAAGTTAGGGATTTATTTGGTTTTGAATTTTATTTTCATGGTAGTACAGAATTGGGGAGATCATGATTGATCGTACATTCCAACACAGTAGGTGGCGGCATGCACATAAACGTTTTTTTGCGGACCACCATGATACCATAGAAGCAGCAGCAACATTGTGTCCGACCGTAACTAGCGAATCTTGCTGCAAAAACAACAATTTCTCAATCTCATTCCTTTCTTCCCTAACATGTATAAACTACAGCTGCTTAATCTGTTTCTCAACGAAAAATTCATCGCAGTTCCTTTGGAGATATCCGTGGCAGTTAAAAAAACGATAGCAGAGCACCAGGAAGAAATCTGCCGTTTGAGACGGGCGAATGAACGTTTACGAAGAATCCTGGATTTGGTTTTCAAACCAGAGATAAAGTTGCATAGATTAGCAGGTTTGTGACTATATCTCTCTATTTGCCTTTCATTTGACATTTAGCACAATTTTAGAGGCTTTGCGTACCACATATTAGCCATATACTGACAGTGGGAGAATCTCAAATGTTTTGCTCAATTCCTCGCGTCTCTCCTCCTCAGGGTTGCCAGGTGTAGCTACATTTTCGAGACAAATGACGATTCAAAGCCCCCCCAAAAGGCCTGAACCTAGGCTAATTTTATTTCACACCCTAATTAAACTTGCCAAATTTTTTCCCATCAATGTATGTCGATCTAACTCGTATGATTAAGTCACAAGGGAGTATGGTATATGGTCTGATTTTACTTTGGCTTTCAGCCAAGCAGCATTCAGGGCTGAACCAGGTTTATAATTGTAAATAAAACCCTTTTGCCCATGTGCATAACTATAGATAAATCTGACAGGAGAGTTTGAGTGATGAAAGTTGGACAGAGGATCACAGTCTGAGCAAGAAACACTTGGATGAACATAAACTAATGTTAGGCTATTTTCTTGCAATTGTGCTCTTATGTGCCAGATGTTGAGACTAAAAACCATTATAAATGGTATCCTATAGCCCCTGATAGGCCAACATCTAATTTTAGATGATCTACAGTAGCCTAGACAAGATGTAGGCCTGGTGTAAATTGAATGATCTAGCAGCTTGCTTAGTTCAAATTAACAGACTCATTTATTCCACATGAATAGCGAGGCGATTTCGAGGTAAGAAGTGCTTGTGTTTCCCAATAGCCTGCTGGAATAGGCTACTGAGGATGGGGTCATAATTTAAATCTCTGAATTAAATATTAATAATATGTTGCTACCACGTTGTTGTGTTGCTACCATGCTGTGATGTTGTCTTAGGTCTCTCTTTATGTAGTGTTGTCTCTCTTGTCGTGATGTGGTTTTGTCCTATATATATATATATATATATATTTTTTTTTTATCCCGTCCCCGCAGGAGGCCATTTGCCTTTTGGTAGGCTGTCATTGTAAATAAGAATTTGTTCTTAACTGACTTGCCTGGTTAAGTAAATATGAAGTGAATATGCTTTTATTTATTTTTCTCCCTGTAGCCTAATCTGACTACTGTTACCATCAATCTAATGCGTTCTAGCAACTGATCGGCAGTTGCGATAGAACTTTGATAACTTCCAATTTAATTAATTAAACGTCCATTAAAATTTGCATAATAACACAAGGCTACAACAACAATAAACGGAAGTTATAGGTTATTTATTCAATTGGTATGCCAGCTCCTATAGGCTACACAAGTGGCACAAATTGATTTGCAATGAAGCCATTGATATCGTCATTTCAACATATTTATTGTATCAAATGGTAGTCTACAATGGCATATACATTAATAGTTTACTTGATGGCCAACAAAGGCACATTTTAATGTCAGTTTCATTGAGGACTTAACAAATAAAAAGAACCACACGAGGGAGTTTCATAACTTCCATTTCAGATTTCCACTCGTGCAGCCCCCAAGAACTAAGCATGCATAAAACATTTAGCTCTTTAATTACTTGTTCTTTTTTATTTCTTATTATTTGTATTTTTAAACGGCATTGTTGGTTAGGGCCTTGTAAGCAAGCATTTCACTGTAAGGTACCTGTTGTATTCGGCGCATGTGACTAATAAAATTTGATACCCTTTTCTAGTAATGTCAACATTCGACTGCAGTTTAAACCACCTCCTAGCGGATGTATATAATAAGCTCTAGTGCGCCCAAAGTCGTTTTCCAGTGCTTTGTCTGCACTATTTCTTGATGTGCATCAGTTCTAGCGTATTAATATGATTTACGGAAAAAGGGTTTAAAATAGATGTCTCCGTAATGACAATCTAAATAGTCTATTTACAACTGGTAAAAAGTTGTCATGAGGTGCGCGCATTCTCCTCATGCTCACGTGACTCAGCCAATAGCTGTAGTTCCCTCTCAACAGACACACACCCCTCTGGCCCTCCCCATCACTCACTCACACCTGACAGTAAGCTGCAGGTCACAGTGAAATATATATATTTTTTAAAGAGAAATGCCATGGCAGCCGCGGTGCAACTTAGAAATAGCCCAAAAACCAGCAACCCGCGACCAATACATTTTCATGACATCCCTTTTAAAGTAACCCAATTTGCGGGAAAACCAAGAATATGGCAACACTTCTCTGCTGTGGTTGTCTCCTCTTTTTGAAAAAGGTCAAAGGTAACTACATCAACTAAAATTGTGGCTCTTGTTTTAGCTCTTTAAAAGTAATTTTGAAAATCAAGATTCCATGCGCTCTAAGTTTGTCTAAATTCAGAAAGTGGCCTACTTTGTCTGTCCATATAATTATTCCATTGCTGACGAAGTCTGTCATAATGTCGTGATCCAAGCCCATGCTTGCTATTATTATTTATTCTCACCCAGGCATGTTTACTAAACAACAGATCATTAGAACATAAAATTACAAATGTAATTACCTTCATCTAAATGTGTGTCTGGAATAAAATCAGGCAGTAGTAGCCAGCCATGCATTAGGCTGTTTTGTTCAGTGGTGACTCGTCATTCAGGGCAGGTGGGGCAGAACCACACCAGTTTTGAGTCCCACCTGTTTAGCTAAAAAAATATATGTACACACACACACACACACACACACATTGCCTTCGGAAAGTATTCAGACCCCTTGAATTTGTCTATATTTTGTTACATTACAGCCTTATTCTAAAATTGATTAAATAAATGTTTTTCCTCAGCAATCTACACACAACACCCAATAATGACAAAGAGAAAACGAGTGTTTAGAGATGTTTGCAAATGTATTCAAATAAAAAAACTGAAATACCTTATTTACAAAGTATTCAGACCCTTTGCTATGAGACTTTGAAATTGAGCTCCGGTGCATCCTGTTTCCATTGATCATCCTTGAGATATTTCTACAACTTGATTGGAGTCCACCTGTAGTAAATTCAATTGATTGGACATGATTTGGAAAGGCACACACCTCTCTTTATAAGGTCCCACAGTTGACCGTGCATGTCAGAGGAAAAACCAAGCCATGAGGTCGAAGGACTTGCTCGTCGATCTCAGAGACAGGATTGTGTCGAGGCATAGATCTGGAGAAGGGTACAAAAAAATGTCTGCAGCATTGAAGGTCCCGAAGAACACAGTGGCCTCCATTATTCTTAAATGGAATAAGTTTGGAACTACCAAGACTCTTCCTAGAGCTGGCCGCCTGGCCAAACTGAGCAATCGGGGGAGAAGGGCCAATCGGGGGAGGTGACCAAGAGAACCCGATGGTCACTCTTGACAGAGCTCCAGAGTTCCTCTGAACCTTCAAGAAGGACAACCATCTCTGCACCACTCCACCAAATCAGGCCTTTATGGTAGTGGCCAGACGGAAGCCACTCCTCAGTAAAAGGCACATGACAGCCTACTTGGAATTTTCAAAGACGTTAGACTCTCAGACCTTGAGTAACAAGATTCTCTGGTCTGATGAAACCAAGATTGAACTCTTTGGCCTGAATGCCAAGCGTTACGTCTGGAGGAAACCTGGCAACATCCCTACGGTGAAGCATGGTGGTGGCGTCATACCCAAGAAGACTCGAGGCTGTTATCGCTGCCAAAGGTGCTTCAACAAAGTAGTGAGTAAATGCTTATGCAAAATGTTTTTGGTTTGTAATAAATTTGCAAACATTTCTAAAAACCTGTTCTCTTCCTTTGTCATTGTGGGGTATTGTGTGTAGATTGAGGTGTAAATAGTTTTACTACATTTTAGAATAAGGCTGTAACATGACAAAGTTTGGAAAAAGTCAAGGGGTCTGAATACTTTCCGAATGCTTTGTATACAGTGTTGGGGGAGGTACTCTGAAATATAGTTTAACAAGCTACCAATTACATCACACTGGAAGACGTTAAAACTACAGTAAAGCAATCCTTAAGAGGAATACACTGTATTTTGTTACTGTTTAAGTTACTTTGAAAAAGTAGTTCACTACATCATAACCTACGTAAAAAATAAATAAAAAATAAATAAATAAAATAAAAATATTGTCATATCTACATCTGAAATGTCATATAATACAAAGTTAAGAAACATGAGTACAAGAACAGATGGTAACAGTGTAATAAGATCTGTGTGAGACAGAAAGTGAGTGTGTTATTCCAGGTGAAGCTGGTTGAGAGAATGCCAAGAGTATGCAAAGCTGTCATCAAGGGTGGCTACTTTGAAGAATCTCAAATATATTTTGATTTGTTTAACACTTTGTTTTTGGTTCCTACATGATTCCATAGTTAATTCATAGTTTTGATGTCTTCACTATTATTCTACAATGTAGAAAATAGTAAAAATAAAGAAAAACCCTGGAATGAGTAGGTGTGGCAAACTTTTGACTGATACTGTACAGTTTGGGATTCCTCCTCTGTAAACGTCATGTGCCCGATGACCTGTGAGTGGAGAAGGAGAATCTCATTTCATACAAGCACATTTGTTTCCACTTCTCGCCTCCTCTCCTTGACTACCTTTTACCTTTATGAAAAAGAGGCAAGGAGAGGATGGAGGACGAGACGCGAGGAGTCAAGCAACCAACTGAGAATCTCCCTTATATTTTGGAATTCCTCTTCTGTAAACGTAATTTGCCTGATAGACAAAGCTTTGCTAGTCTTTGCTAGTGGACAAAGAGAGTCTCATTTCATACAAGCCCATTTGTTTCCACTGGACCAATTCCTTTGACCTCATGGCTTAGTTTTTGCTCTGACATGCATTGTCAACTTGGGACTTTATTGTATAGACAGGTGTGTGCCTTTCCATATCATGTCCGTTCAATTGAATTTACCACAGGTGGACTCCAATCAAGTTGTAGAAACAGCTCAAGGATGATCAATGGAAACAGGATGCACCTGAGCTCAATTTCAAAGTCTCATAGCAAAGGGTCTGAATACTTATGTAAATAAGGTATTTCTGTTTATGTTTAAGTTTGTAAACATTTATAAAAACTTGTTTTCGCTTTGTCATTATGGGGTATTGTGTGTAGATTTATGAGAAAAACAAATATTTAATCAATTTTAGATTAAGGCTGTAACGTAACAAAATGTGGAAAAAGTCAAGGGGTCTGAATACTTTGCCTATACTTACAGTGCATTCGGAATCTATATCGAACCTCCAGCGGCATAGCTAAGCTGGTTAACTTATTTTCAACCAACCCTCTACTTGGCAATACTTTCTACATTTTGGATTCGGAAGGCACTGGGTGTCTTATACACACCTGTTTCGAGTTGCAGGTGGAACTCCGATAACCAGAGAATATTCATAACAATATTTAAACCACTTTTTGTGTGAGGAGTTCTCTCGCCAACTTAGATGCCGGACGTCTCGCATTTCCCAACGTCTTTGCAGGAGGTATTCATTTCTAAGTGACACGGCCACATGTAGAAGATGACTCCGTTCATAAATTCACTCTGGCTATCTACTCCGATTTCAGAGCACTCTCGTCTGAGTGTGCTAGAGGCTACCAATTTCACAGCAAAAACTGTTATTCATAATCTATATTTTAGGCCATTTTGTATTAAATTGTATCCAATCCGTTTCTGAAAGAGTAAGCCTATTATATTTTACTGGGATGCATCGTGTGTTCAGTCCAATAATCAGTCAAAGGTAGGTAGTAGCCCCATTTCTTGTCACTTTTCAGTGTTTTAATTTTGCTCTTTCATCCTTTCTTCCCTCCAGACCTCCAGCAACTCACTCTTTCTGAAGAGGAGGTTAACTGTGGCCAGCAGCACTGTGAGCAGGAATGGAGCGCCAATCTGGGGCCGGTGGAATCTGATGCCGTAGAGTCTATATGAGACTCTATCAACATCATAACGGTAGAGAACCAAACAGAATCAGAAGACGAGAGCAACAGAGAGTCCCAATCAACCAGTGACTATCAGCCCCACTCTGATGTAAACCCAGACAGTGACAATGGAAAAGTGGATGGAGTGGTGAGCAGAATACCACCGTCAAGGTCAAAGAGGGGAAGAGGACGGCCAAGGAAGCACACCGGTGAGTCGCCTGATCTGAAATTTGGCGTGTGCGGGAAATTCTCGGCGACAGCAGCGAATCTGAAAAGACATCAACACAATCATCACAGTGAAGAGAGACCAAGAAAAGAAACCAGTGGATTGCCTGATCTAAAATGTGACGTGTGTGGAAAATGCTTTACGGCAGCACGTAGTCTGATGAGGCATCGGCGGAATCGGCACAGTGATGAGAGACCATACATGTGCGACACACGTGGACAATGTTTCACCCTGAACGGCTACCTGACCCGGCACATGAAGCGTCACACGGAGGAGAGACAATATTGCTGCACCGAATGTGGCAAATGTTTCTTTCACAAAGAGAACCTGGAAAATCATATGGGTGTTCATAGAGGGGGGGCTTTTAAATGTGACGTGTGTGGAAGATGCTTGACGACTAAAGGTGGTCTGAAATTTCATCAGAAAAAGCACACGGAACAGAAATCGCATCGGTGTAAAGAATGTAGCAAAGCCTTTTTCTGCAGGTCAAACCTGAAAAAGCATATGAGGATTCACACTGGGGAGAAACCATTTTGGTGCAAAGAATGTGGCAAATGCTTTGGTGAGAATGGAAGCCTGTCAAAGCATATGATGACTCACACCGAGGAGAAACCTCATCGCTGTAATGAATGTGGCAGATGCTTCGGTCTGAAGGGAAACCTGACAGTTCATATGAGGACTCATAGAGGTGAGGGAGTACAATGTCATTTGTGTGGAACTCACTTGAAGTTAGCATCAAGTCTGAAAAGACATCTGCGAACTCACAGAAAGAATATTCATAATGACTGAGAACATGTAAAAATCCTTTGTGTAAAATGTGTTAGTTGAAAGATACAATATTAAGAGGACATACCCCTCAGGTCACTGCTCGTGGTTAAAGGTACTGTCTGAAATCTGGGAATCTGTTCAATGGTAAATTCCATTGATATAGTCGCCTATTAAGGCGTCAATCATGAGCTAAGCACAAATGTTTTACTTTATTTTGTACATGGTTACTTTTTGAAAATAAATTGGGTAGAGCCCAGAGAAAGGATGTTTATCCATTGTTCTTTGTCAGGTAGCGATGTAGCCCACATAATATACACTTATTATTATTATTTTAACTTCTATGGCACTTTTCATGACCGAAAAAAGTCTGGGTAGCCTAATTGCAGTTGAGGCAGTGGTGTGGTCAATTCTAGGGATGGGCATTTGAAAGAAAGTATTTTCTTGGAGTTCTCTTATGAAAATTATTGAGTACTCGCATGTTTGTGTGAAACGGGGCTGAAGGCAACAACAAAGAAAGTCTGCAGTATGCTATCGGTTGTTCCAAATACTGGATGTTCTGACAATTGAAAATTACATTTTAACATATTTTCATTGCACTTGACATATTTCAGGAAATTGAAATTGAAATTGCTTTTGGAAAGTCAGTTGGTATGGAATGCCTCAAAGTGACTGAATTTAAGTGGAATTGATCCCAACCCGAGTTATAGTAAGGTGTGTAGCACCCACGGCGATACTATATACTTGAATACTTATTACATTACATACATTTCTGTTCAATTGTTATCATTTAATTATATGGAAGCACCACTTGAGCCAGGAGTCTAAAGACACAATGGAAACGTCATTACCTCTGTTTCTCACTTATCCCATAACACCAGGATTGTCCTCTCCACAGGAGAGACTATGGGGGCTTTTATGACCAGCATCCAGACAGACAGATTAGCTAATCGAATACTTACCCATACTTTAACAAAAGCCTTTACCAAACCCTTAACCCTATTCATTTACAAAGTTCTCTTCCAGAAATGACATTTTTTGTTTAAACTGACCGGTTTTGTATTATAGGGACTGTAGTGAGTGGACTGGACCCTGGTTTTATGGACGCACAAACTGATGCGTTCTAACTGCAGGTGATATTGGGAGAGTATGTACATTATCCTGTGCTTGCTACATGGCCGCATGTACTCTTAAATCTCTACCTGGCCACGAATCGGAGCCTGGTTCCTCTCTAGGTTTCTTTCTAGGTTCCTGCCTTTTAGGGAGTTTTTCCTCACTACTTTGCTTCTGCCTCAGCCTAAACCCCACAGAGCAAGAAATGCAATGTAACTACTGTAACTGTAAAGCACTTTGACAACTGCCGATGTACATTTACATATACAGTACATTTGAGTAGAATTTGAGTAGGATGGCTTACCCACCACTACCTCTGTGTTTTTATTCTTAGATTTGTTTTAAATTAGTTTTTATTTTTAGATATTCTGATCTGTGCACTTTAAGATCCTATTCTGGATGTTTTATTTTCTTACCTTTGATATTGAACAGTGCATTGTTGAGGAAGAGCTTTTAAGTAAGCATTTCGCTGGATTGTTTTAGAATTTACACCTGTTATATCCTGTGCAACAGACAAAATAAACTTTGATTTGATGTTCCAGGAGGAAGCCAAGAGCTTCGTCACCCAGGAGAACCATGACTAGCGTATTATGGAATCCCTGGACAACCCTAAGAACTATAACTTTGCAATCGACACAGATGGCCACGTGGTGAAGAGGACTGTGCTGCAGCGAGGGAGACTGCAGCACAGTCATCTTCACCACATGGCCATTTTTGTAGAGGGATGGCTTCTTCTTCTATGAGGTTAAACGGCGGTTGGCATCCAATTTGTTGCATTACCGCCACCTACTAGACTGGAGTACAACTCCCTTATACTTTACTTGGAAAAGAAAAATTTACTAAATAAATACCCTACCATTTAACACTACACTCACTAATTTCAAAATTATATAAAATTAAATTAACACCCCCCTACTCCACTAATTAAATGTATTTATTCCTACCTCATGCCATCACCCTGAAAGGATGGAACATCATCACTTAACACATTCTGTAACGCTTCTGCTGTCAAGTCTCGCACACCCAAATACCTCTGCAGCTGCCACCACAACCTCCATTTCCTGAGACTTCTGATCCATTCCTGCAGTACGATTGATAACCATTGCTAAAAATGCAAAAAATCCGATCTTACGGAAACTTATTTCACTTTTTGGCCTATCCCTCTATACTGATATCTCTACTACTCTCACCACTCCTCCCCCTTAACCCATCTAACTCTACTTTCTTCACTGCCTCAGCATTTGACAACTTCTGCTCTACTCTAACCCTGGAAACCTCAACCTGCCTCTCTCACACGGGACATTTCTGATCCCCAGCACCATGGGCACCACATACCACTACTTTCCCCAGGGCTACACAGTCCTTTGTCTCATGCCCTTCTGCACATTTCTCACACATTGGACCCTCCCTCCTACACACTGCTGCCACATGCCCATAAACTTGACACCTGTAACATCTTAATATATTCGGCACATACGCTCGTACAGGATAACTTATATATCTTTGTCAGGCAAAGACTCAACTTTAAAACTCAAAATAACACAATGACTCTTCTGTTTCCCCACTCTCGCCACCCTGTCTGCGTCGCGTCGCATCAAACGATGAGCATCACATATGTAACCGGTGTGAAATGGCTAGCTAGTTAGCGGGGTGCGCACTAATAACGTTTCAATTGGTGACGTCACTCGCTCTGAGACTTGAAGTAGTTGTTCTCCTTGCTCTGCAAGGGCCACGACTTTTGTGGAGCGATGGATAACGGTGCTTCAAGGGTGACTGTTGTCGATGTGTGCAGAGGGTCCCTGGTTCGAGACCAGGTAGGGGCGAGGAGAGGGACAGAAGCAATACTGTTATACATACACCGGGAATCTTTGCCCTCAGCTGGTCAACGTTTATATCTACTGTTACCCCAGTTATCACTCCTTTCATTGGTGCCCTTTTCTTGAGAACGAAACAATTCACTTTTCTTGCCCCCATTTATTTTACTTCGAGCTCATTCTTCCTCTGCCCAACAGAAACACAAACAATTATCACTAGACAACTTCTAGTTACCCTCACCGATTCAACATGACCCAACTCTTTTTTTTTCACCCCCCCAAAAAACACAAATGGACCAGCCAAAAGGCAAGAGTCCACTTTTTCCATAAACTTCACTCCTACTGTCACAGACTCTTCTTCAACCTGATCCTCTGTGCATACCTCAGTCTCCGATGACTTTACCGCACCTATCAAATCAAATTTTATTTGTCACATACACATGGTTAGCAGATGTTAATGCGAGTGTAGCGAAATGCTTGTGCTTCTAGTTCCGACAATGCAGTAATAACCAACGAGTAATCTAACCTAACAATTCCACAACTACTACCTTATACATACAAGTGTAAAGGGATAAAGAATATGTACATAAAGATATATGAATGAGTGATGGTACAGAACGGCATAGGCAAGATGCAGTAGATGGTATCGAGTACAGTATATACATATGAGATGAGTAATGTAGGGTATGTAAACATAAAAGTGCATAGTTTAAAGTGGCTAGTGATACATGTATTACATAAAGATGGCAAGATGCAGTAGATGATAGAGTACAGTATATACATATACATTATATTAAGTGGCATTGTTTAAAGTGGCTAGTGATACATTTTTGATCAATTTCCATTATTAAAGTGAGCTGGAGTTGAGTCAGTATGTTGGCAGCAGTCACTTGATGTTAGTGGTGGCTGTTTAACAGTCTGATGGCCTTGAGATATAAGCTGTTTTTCAGTCTCTTCGTCCCTGCTTTGATGCACCTGTACTGACCTCGCCTTCTGGATGATAGCGGGGTGAACAGGCAGTGGCTCGGGTGGTTGTTGTCCTTGATGATCTTTATGGCCTTCCTGTGACATCGGGTGGTGTAGGTGTCCTGGAGGGCAGGTAGTTTGCCCCCAGTGATGCGTTGTGCAGACCTCACTACCCTCTGGAGAGCCTTATGGTTGTGGGCGGCGCAGTTGTCGTACCAGGCGGTGATACAGCCCGACAGGATGCTCTCGATTGTGCATCTGTAGAAGTTTGAGTGTTTTCGGTGACAAGCCAAATTTCTTCAGCTTCCTGAGGTTGAAGAGGCACTGTTGCACCTTCTTCACCACGCTGTCTGTGTGGTGGACCATTTAAGTTTGTTTGTGATGTGTACGCTGAGGAACTTAACTTTCCACCTTCTCTACTACTGTCCCGTCGATGTGGATAGGGGGGTGCTCCCTCTGCTGTTTCCTGAAGTCCACGATCATCTCCTTTGTTTTATTGACGTTGAGTGTGAGGTTATTTTCCTGACACCACACTCTGAGGGCCCTCACCTCCTCCCTGTAGGCCGTCTCGTCGTTGTTGGTAATCAAGCCTACCACTGTAGTGTCGTCTGCAAACTTGATGATTGAGTTGGAGGCGTGCATGGCCACGCAGTCATGGGTGAACAGGGAGTACAGGAGAGGGCTGAGAACGCACCCTTGTGGGGCCCCAGTGTTGAAGATCAGTGGGGTGGAGATGTTGTTTCCTATCCTCACCACCTGGGGGCGGCCCGTCAAAGTCCAGGACCCAGGGTCTCGAGCTTAATGACGAGTTTGGAGGGTACTATGGTGTTAAATGCTGAGCTGCAGTCAATTAACAGTATTCTTACATAGGTATGCGTCTTGCTCAGATGGGTTAGGTTAGTGTGCAGTGTGATTGCGTTGTCTGTGGACCTATTGGGGCGGTAAGCAAATTGGAGTGGGTCTAGGGTGTCAGGTAGGGTGGAGGTGATATGATCTTTGACTAGTCTCTCAAAGCACTTCATGATGACAGAAGTGAGTGCTGCGGGGCGATAGTCGTTTAGCTCAGTTACCTTAGCTTTCTTGGGAACAGGAACAATGGTGGCCCTCTTGAAGCATGTGGGCACAGCAGACTAAGATGGGGATTGATTGAATATGTCCGTAAACACACCAGCCAGCTGGTCTTCGCATGCTCTGAGGACGCGGTTAGGGATGCCGTCTGGGCCAGCAGCCTTGCGAGGGTTAACATGTTTAAATGTTTTACTCACGTTGGCCACGGTGAAGGAGAGCCCACAGGTTTTGGTAGCGGGCCATGTCAGTGGCACTGTATTGTCCTCAAAGCGAGCAAAGAAGTTGTTTAATTTGTCTGGGAGCAAGACGTCGGTGTCTGCGACGGGGCTGTTTTTTTTTTTTTTGTAATCCGTGATTGTCTGTAGACCCTGCCACATACATCTCGTGTTTGAGCTATTGAATTGCGACTCTGTCTCTATACTGACGCTTGGCTTGTTTGATTGCCTTGCGGAGGGAATAGCTACACTGTTTGTATTCAGTCATGTTTCCGGTCACCTTGCCATGATTAAAAGCAGTGGTTCGCCTTGTTTTCAGATTAGCTTTGTTAAAATCCCCAGCTACAATAAATGCAGCCTCAGGATATATGGTTTCCAGTTTACATAGAGTCCAGTGACGTTCTTTCAGGGCCGTCAAGGTATCTGCAATGTAGTCGGGCAGGAACGCAACCCTTATAAGTTTTACAGCCCACCGCACAGGGTAATGTCCTGACGGGATACAGCTTTGGTCAAATTGACATCAAAAGTTTATTTTTTTGAATTTTAGCTAACCCTAACTCTTTCCCTAACCTTAGGAAACCCTCTCCCAATTGACTACATTAAAATGGTGATAGTCCTCAATGGTGCTACCCATACTAAAATGGCATTTTGGCCACTAGAGGTTTCTATCATTCTCTATGGTGGTGATCTTGGTTAGGACGGTGTCGCCTAATTCTCCTAACCTGATAAGAATAAGTCACCGGAAGTGGCGTGAAAAGTGTTTCTCGATCAAGGTTGAACATAAATTAGCGTCACAGCAGCAACATTAAGACTTCCGGTTTTGGGATTTTGCACAGTAACACTGTAAGAATGCTGTTAATTGACTGTAACATACAAAATAATTTTTTTGCAGCTTTGCATAATGTTATTATGTAAAAAAAGTATAACTACATGGGGGAAAATCTCAACTAAAGAGAATTACTGATTTAAATGTGTAAAAGGTGCAACTGGCTCATCATCATTAGGTTAATCTAGGTTGTTAACAGGTCTGCCAGTTCACCGTTGACGTTGTGTTGTTTAAGTAACTAATCACCTATAGGCCTGCATTGCAGTGAATAGAGTGGGTGGAGTAGAAAGTACTGCTAGGCATTTAGACCTCACTCCCCCATGAAATAACACTATGTAGAGATTCCACAGACCCTAGTGAGCAATCCCAACTCCACTTACTTCGGCACCTAGAATAGTTCTCTCTATAAGCCTATATGTATTTTATATACACTATGTTGCATTGGGGGCATTTATTTGACTTTGGAACATGTTTTAAAACCCAAATGTAATTCCAATGTCACTTAAATATGAACGAATATGAATCATTGTTAATGTTTAGATAATCATTTTTCATATTTTATGAATAAATACAGGTTGACACTTCTATTGCGTGCGGGGCTTATAATTAGAACGTTTCTGAAATTCTGTGACCCGGAAGTACTTTTTTTTGTGTTACTGACGAGACGCTGGTTATTTTTTCGACCTGTTAGGTCGTGATCTGAGAGCTGGTACGTCTAGCTAGTAGCCACAGTTTTTATTGTTTTATGATTACGTTTTTATAAATCCGTAGGTTACTAACGTCAGAAAGAGTTGTAGATCCATATGGTCAAGAAAGGAGTGTGAATTGTTGAATTAGTTGTAAAAGTTATTTTACTGCATTCTGACTGATGCAACAACATGTCAACACATGTCAATCGTCCGCTCTTCTGGATAATCAGGAGGTACACTGGGGAATATCTCCGAAAATGTAACATTTTGAACGAGCGAACACTAGGACGAGTTTCCGGTGCTTCTGTCGGTTACAAACAGCACTCAACGGGAGACGCAAACACCTGTCATGTCAACAATGTTCCGATCATTTGGAGCGCAGGAGGCGGCAGGGGCAGTGGCTCAGAGCGGACTACTCTCCTCAAGTCAGTTGCTGTTGGGTTGGGACTCGGTAGTGCAGCAGTTCTGCATTTCAGAGGGGACGAGGAAAACCACGCTTGTGAGAGGAGAGGTCTACTTTGTGATTCGTTCCTAGAACGTGTCTTGCCAACAGCCCACTGTGCCTCTCCTTTTAAACCCGACAGTCCACGATTCAAGTTCAACTTCATTGCGGATGTGGTGGAAAAAGCTACGCCCGCTGTCGTGTATATTGAAATCGTCGGCCGGTAAGATCACATGACCGCTTTGATAGGCTAGTTTGTTTTGATAACAAAATACAATAGTGCCAGTCCCGTTTGTGCTATCGTACCAACTCATTGTCACTGATTATCATGTCATGTTTGGATTGGCAATGTTGGCAAGAGCACATACAGATCTGAGACCAAGTTGATGATAAACCCTGACCAACAATTGCTCTCCATCCAGGGACTCCGCACTGCAGCTGACCCTGTGACTTTCAATGTGTGTGTGTATCTAGGGGTGTTGCGAAATGGCGTTCTAAATGTCCATTATAACCAATGAACAATAACTTAACATATAATGTTCAACTATGATACTGACAGGCACCCGTTCTCCGGGCGGGAAGTCCCCATCTCCAACGGTTCTGGGTTCATTGTCAGCAGTGATGGGCTCATAGTCACCAATGCCCATGTAGTGGCCAATAAGAGAGGAGTCCGGGTCAAGCTAACCAATGGGGAGACGTATAACGCCACTGTGCAAGACGTCGATCAGGTGGCGGACATAGCCACTATAAAAATCAATGCCCAGGTAAGAGGTTATGATTGAGACATGACACTCACCCTACCCTCTCGGTCTGTCTCTCTCCTCTCTGTATCACCCTCTGTAGCACCCTCTACTCTCTGTAGCACCCTTTCTGTCTCCTCTCTGTATCACCCTCTGCAGCACCCTCTCCTCTCCGTCTCTCTCCTCTGTAGCACCCTTTCCTCTCTGTAGCACCCTCTCCGTCTCTCTCCTCTCTGTAGCACCCTCTCCGTCTCTCTCCTCTCTGTATCTCCGTCTCTCTCTCTCCTCTCTGTAGCTCCCTCTCTCTCTCCTCTCTGTAGCTCCGTCTCTCTCTCTCCTCTCTGTAGCTCCGTCTCTCTCTCTCCTCTCTGTAGCTCCGTCTCTCTCTCTCCTCTCTGTAGCTCCGTCTCTCTCTCTCCTCTCTGTAGCTCCGTCTCTCTCTCTCCCCTCTGTAGCTCCGTCTCTCTCTCTCCTCTCTGTAGCTCCGTCTCTCTCTCTCCTCTCTGTAGCTCCGTCTCTCTCTCTCTCTCCTCTCTGTAGCTCCGCCTCTCTCTCTCTCTCCTCTCTGTAGCTCCGTCTCTCTCTCTCTCTCCTCTCTGTAGCTCCGTCTCTCTCTCTCTCTCCTCTCTGTAGCTCCGTCTCTCTCTCTCTCTCCTCTCTGTAGCTCCGTCTCTCTCTCTCTCTCCTCTCTGTAGCTCCGTCTCTCTCTCTCTCTCCTCTCTGTAGCTCCGTCTCTCTCTCTCTCTCCTCTCTGTAGCTCCGTCTCTCTCTCTCTCTCCTCTCTGTAGCTCCGTCTCTCTCTCTCTCTCCTCTCTGTAGCTCCGTCTCTCTCTCTCTCTCTCCTCTCTGTAGCTCCGTCTCTCTCTCTCTCTCTCCTCTCTGTAGCTCCGTCTCTCTCTCTCTCTCTCCTCTCTGTAGCTCCGTCTCTCTCTCTCTCTCTCCTCTCTGTAGCTCCGTCTCTCTCTCTCTCTCTCCTCTCTGTAGCTCCGTCTCTCTCTCTCTCTCTCCTCTCTGTAGCTCCGTCTCTCTCTCTCTCTCTCCTCTCTGTAGCTCCGTCTCTCTCTCTCTCTCTCCTCTCTGTAGCTCCGTCTCTCTCTCTCTCTCTCCTCTCTGTAGCTCCGTCTCTCTCTCTCTCTCTCCTCTCTGTAGCTCCGTCTCTCTCTCTCTCTCTCCTCTCTGTAGCTCCGTCTCTCTCTCTCTCTCTCCTCTCTGTAGCTCCGTCTCTCTCTCTCTCTCTCCTCTCTGTAGCTCCGTCTCTCTCTCTCTCTCTCCTCTCTGTAGCTCCGTCTCTCTCTCTCTCTCTCCTCTCTGTAGCTCCGTCTCTCTCTCTCTCTCTCCTCTCTGTAGCTCCGTCTCTCTCTCTCTCTCTCCTCTCTGTAGCTCCGTCTCTCTCTCTCTCTCTCTCCTCTCTGTAGCTCCGTCTCTCTCTCTCTCTCTCCTCTCTGTAGCTCCGTCTCTCTCTCTCTCTCTCCTCTCTGTAGCTCCGTCTCTCTCTCTCTCTCTCCTCTCTGTAGCTCCGTCTCTCTCTCTCCTCTCTGTAGCTCCGTCTCTCTCTCTCCTCTCTGTAGCTCCGTCTCTCTCTCTCCTCTCTGTAGCTCCGTCTCTCTCTCTCCTCTCTGTAGCTCCGTCTCTCTCTCTCCTCTCTGTAGCTCCGTCTCTCTCTCTCCTCTCTGTAGCTCCGTCTCTCCTCTCTGTAGCTCCGTCTCTCCTCTCTGTAGCTCCGTCTCTCCTCTCTGTAGCTCCGTCTCTCCTCTCTGTAGCTCCGTCTCTCCTCTCTGTAGCTCCGTCTCTCCTCTCTGTAGCTCCGTCTCTCCTCTCTGTAGCTCCGTCTCTCCTCTCTGTAGCTCCGTCTCTCCTCTCTGTAGCTCCGTCTCTCCTCTCTGTAGCTCCGTCTCTCCTCTCGCTAGCACCCTCTCCTCTCTGTAGCACCCTCTCCATCTCTCTCTCTCCTCTCTGTAGCACCCTCTCCGTCTCTCTCTCCTCTCTGTAGCACCCTCTCCGTCTCTCTCTCCTCTCTGTAGCACCCTCTCCTCTCTGTAGCACCCTCTCCTCTCTGTAGCACCCTCTCCTCTCTCTAGCACCCTCTCCTCTCTGTAGCACCCTCTCCGTATCTCTCTCCTCTGTAGCACCCTCTCCGTCTCTCTCTCTCTCCTCTCCGTATCCCTCTTCTCTCCGTATCCCTCTCCTCTTTGTATCACCCTCTCCTCTCCGTATCCCTCTCCTCTTTGTATCACCCTCTCCTCTCCGTATCCCTCTCCTCTCTGTAGCACCCTCTCCGTATCTCCTCTGTAGCACCCTCTCCTCTCTGTAGCACCCTCTCCCTACCCTCTAACTGTGTCTCTCTCCTCTCTGTAGCACCCTCTCCCTACCCTCTAACTGTGTCTCTCTCCTCTCTGTAGCACCCTCTCCCTACCCTCTAACTGTGTCTCTCTCCTCTCTGTAGCACCCTCTCCCTACCCTCTAACTGTGTCTCTCTCCTCTCTGTAGCCCCCTCTCCCTACCCTCTAACTGTGTCTCTCTCCTCTCTGTAGCACCCTCTCCCTACCCTCTAACTGTGTCTCTCTCCTCTCTGTAGCACCCTCTCCCTACCCTCTAACTGTGACTCTCTCCTCTCTGTAGCACCCTCTCCCTACCCTCTCTCTGGGGCTGTCGTCGGATGTGCGTCAGGGGGAGTTTGTGGTTGCCATGGGCAGCCCGTTTGCCCTGAGGAACACCATCACGTCAGGTATCGTCTCTTCAGTCCAGCGGGGCAGCAAGGAGCTGGGTCTGTCCAAACCCAACATGGACTATATCCAGACAGACGCTGCCATCGATGTGAGTACCCTGGTCTGTTTACAGTAACCCTAACCTGCTAGTAAAGCATTGACAGTAACCCTAACCTGCTAGTAAAGCATTGACAGTAACCCTAACCTGCTAGTAAAGCATTGACTGTAACCCTAGCCTGCTAGTAAAGCATTGACAGTAACCCTAACCTGCTAGTAAAGCATTGACAGTGACCCTAACCTGCTAGTAAAGCATTGACTGTGACCCTAACCTGCTAGTAAAGCATTGACTGTGACCCTAACCTGCTAGTAAAGCATTGACAGTGACCCTAACCTGCTAGTAAAGCATTGACAGTGACCCTAACCTGCTAGTAAAGCATTGACAGTAACCCTAACCTGCTAGTAAAGCATTGACTGTGACCCTAACCTGCTAGTAAAGCATTGACTGTGACCCTAACCTGCTAGTAAAGCATTGACAGTAACCCTAACCTGCTAGTAAAGCATTGACAGTAACCCTAACCTGCTAGTAAAGCATTGACAGTGACCCTAACCTGCTAGTAAAGCATTGACAGTAACCCTAACCTGCTAGTAAAGCATTGACAGTGACCCTAACCTGCTAGTAAAGCATTGACTGTGACCCTAACCTGCTAGTAAAGCATTGACTGTGACCCTAACCTGCTAGTAAAGCATTGACAGTGACCCTAACCTGCTAGTAAAGCATTGACTGTGACCCTAACCTGCTAGTAAAGCATTGACTGTGACCCTAACCTGCTAGTAAAGCATTGACTGTGACCCTAACCTGCTAGTAAAGCATTGACTGTGACCCTAACCTGCTAGTAAAGCATTGACAGTAACCCTAACCTGCTAGTAAAGCATTGACAGTAACCCCAACCTGCTAGTAAAGCATTGACAGTAACCCCAACCTGCTAGTAAAGCATTGACAGTGACCCCAACCTGCTAGTAAAGCATTGACAGTGACCCTAACCTGCTAGTAAAGCATTGACAGTAACCCTAACCTGCTAGTAAAGCATTGACAGTGACCCTAACCTGCTAGTAAAGCATTGACAGTGACCCTAACCTGCTAGTAAAGCATTGCGGTCCACAGCCGTCGACGTAAATCCACTGGTCTGGTCATGGATGTGAACTAATTGCCAGTAGTAATTTAGTAGACACTCTTATCCAGATAAATGTACAATCGGTGCGTCCAGCTTGTAAGGAACAAGTTGTATGAACAACCACACATCACAAGCCCCTCTGCAAAACCAGGGCTAGTAAGAGTAAAGCCTTATGTTCTCCAAATGTATGACGTGATCAATAATGCTTCTGGATTGTTCTGTCTTGCAGTTTGGGAATTCTGGAGGGCCTCTGATTAATCTGGACGGTGAGGTGATCGGCATCAACACCATGAAGGTGACGGCAGGGATCTCCTTCGCGATCCCCTCGGATCATGTCAAACACTTCCTGAACCAAGCTTCCGACAAGAAGAGTGAGTTACTTTACCGTGCTGACAAAGGGCCATAGCCTGGTCCCAGATATGTTTGTCAGAGCTAGTAAGAGCCAATTCCCTATGTTGGCTCTTATGGTCATTGTGTGACAATAGGACTAGGTCAGACACCACCAACAGGTCTGAGACCAGTTTAATAAGACCATAGACCCCCTACCTTTTAAGTTATTTGCACTTTTTGGAAGTGTAAGGTTTTTGTGATTGTCTCTCCTAGAGTCTCAGTTGGGGGTGTTGGACACCAAGCGGAGATACATCGGTGTCATGATGCTGACCCTGACTCCAAGGTAAAGGTCATATGACAGCTATTGCGCTGCACCTGAGTTAACAGGAAAGCTATCACCTACCTGGGGTAGGATGAATGACAGTGGAGGATTTAGTCATAGTTGGATGTCTATTCTGTTGCAGTATCATTGCCGAGTTGAAGCTGAGGGACCCCTCCTTCCCTGATGTCACTTACGGGATCATGATCCACCGGGTCATCATGGGCTCTCCAGCCAACAGGTGAGCACCGTGTAATGTCCGTGTATAAGGTCTCTGTGATGTGTACATTGTTTATTCTTTCTTCATGCGTCAGTGAAATACACTTAAGAATGAACGAATGTGGAATGCACAATTCCAGGGCAGGTATGAAGCTAGGTGATGGTGTCGTTATAACCCTCCACAGGGCAGGTATGACGCTAGGTGATGGTGTCGTTATAACCCTCCACAGGGCAGGTATGAAGCCAGGTGAGTGTCGTTATAACCCTCCACAGGGCAGGTATGAAGCCAGGTGATAGTGTTGTTATAACCCTCCACAGGGCAGGTATGAAGCTAGGTGAGTGTCGTTATAACCCTCCACAGGGCAGGTATGAAGCTAGGTGAGTGTCGTTATAACCCTCCACAGGGCAGGTATGAAGCTAGGTGAGTGTCGTTATAACCCTCCACAGGACAGGTATGAAGCCAGGTGATAGTGTTGTTATAACCCTCCACAGGGCAGGCATGACGTTAGGTGAGTGTCGTTATAACCCTCCACAGGGCAGGTATGAAGCCAGGTGATAGTGTCGTTATAACCCTCCACAGGGCAGGCATGACGTTAGGTGAGTGTCGTTATAACCCTCCACAGGGCAGGTATGAAGCTAGGTTAGTGTCGTTATAACCCTCCACAGGACAGGTATGAAGCCAGGTGATAGTGTTGTTATAACCCTCCACAGGGCAGGCATGACGTTAGGTGAGTTGTTATAACCCTCCACAGGGCAGGTATGAAGCTAGGTGATAGTGTTATAACCCTCCACAGGGCAGGCATGACGTTAGGTGAGTGTCGTTATAACCCTCCACAGGGCAGGTATGAAGCCAGGTGAGTGTCGTTATAACCCTCCACAGGGCAGGTATGAAGCTAGGTGAGTGTCGTTATAACCCTCCACAGGGCAGGTATGAAGCCAGGTGACAGTGTCGTTATAACCCTCCACAGGGCAGGTATGAAGCTAGGTGATGGTGTCGTTATAACCCTCCACAGGGCAGGTATGAAGCCAGGTGATAGTGTCGTTATAACCCTCCACAGGGCAGGTATGAAGCTAGGTGATAGTGTCGTTATAATCCTCCACAGGGCAGGTATGAAGCCAGGTGACAGTGTCGTTATAACCCTCCACAGGGCAGGTATGAAGCCAGGTGACAGTGTCGTTATAACCCTCCACAGGGCAGGTATGAAGCCAGGTGACAGTGTCGTTATAACCCTCCACAGGGCAGGTATGAAGCCAGGTGATAGTGTCGTTATAACCCTCCACAGGGCAGGTATGAAGCCAGGTGATAGTGTCGTTATAACCCTCCACAGGGCAGGTATGAAGCCAGGTGAGTGTCGTTATAACCCTCCACAGGGCAGGTATGAAGCCAGGTGAGTGTCGTTATAACCCTCCACAGGGCAGGCATGACGTTAGGTGAGTGTCGTTATAACCCTCCACAGGGCAGGTATGAAGCTAGGTGATAGTGTTGTTATAACCCTCCACAGGGCAGGTATGAAGCTAGGTGAGTTTCGTTATAACCCTCCACAGGGCAGGTATGAAGCCAGGTGACGGTGTCGTTATAACCCTCCACAGGGCAGGTATGAAGCCAGGTGAGTGTCGTTATAACCCTCCACAGGGCAGGTATGAAGCTAGGTGAGTGTCGTTATAACCCTCCACAGGGCAGGTATGAAGCTAGGTGATAGTGTTGTTATAACCCTCCACAGGGCAGGTATGAAGCTAGGTGAGTGTCGTTATAACCCTCCACAGGGCAGGTATGAAGCCAGGTGACAGTGTCGTTATAACCCTCCACAGGGCAGGTATGAAGCTAGGTGATGGTGTCGTTATAACCCTCCACAGGGCAGGTATGAAGCCAGGTGAGTGTTGTTATAACCCTCCACAGGGCAGGTATGAAGCCAGGTGACAGTGTCGTTATAACCCTCCACAGGGCAGGTATGAAGCCAGGTGATAGTGTCGTTATAACCCTCCACAGGGCAGGTATGAAGCCAGGTGAGTGTCGTTATAACCCTCCACAGGGCAGGTATGAAGCCAGGTGAGTGTCGTTATAACCCTCCACAGGGCAGGTATGAAGCCAGGTGACAGTGTCGTTATAACCCTCCACAGGGCAGGTATGAAGCCAGGTGAGTGTCGTTATAACCCTCCACAGGGCAGGTATGAAGCCAGGTGATAGTGTCGTTATAACCCTCCACAGGGCAGGTATGAAGCCAGGTGATAGTGTCGTTATAACCCTCCACAGGGCAGGTATGAAGCCAGGTGAGTGTCGTTATAACCCTCCACAGGGCAGGTATGAAGCCAGGTGAGTGTCGTTATAACCCTCCACAGGGCAGGTATGAAGCCAGGTGAGTGTCGTTATAACCCTCCACAGGGCAGGTATGAAGCCAGGTGAGTGTCGTTATAACCCTCCACAGGGCAGGTATGAAGCCAGGTGACAGTGTCGTTATAACCCTCCACAGGGCAGGTATGAAGCCAGGTGAGTGTCGTTATAACCCTCCACAGGGCAGGCATGACGTTAGGTGAGTGTCGTTATAACCCTCCACAGGGCAGGTATGAAGCTAGGTGATAGTGTTGTTATAACCCTCCACAGGGCAGGTATGAAGCTAGGTGAGTTTCGTTATAACCCTCCACAGGGCAGGTATGAAGCCAGGTGACAGTGTCGTTATAACCCTCCACAGGGCAGGTATGAAGCCAGGTGAGTGTCGTTATAACCCTCCACAGGGCAGGCATGACGTTAGGTGAGTGTCGTTATAACCCTCCACAGGGCAGGTATGAAGCTAGGTGATAGTGTTGTTATAACCCTCCACAGGGCAGGTATGAAGCTAGGTGAGTTTCGTTATAACCCTCCACAGGGCAGGTATGAAGCCAGGTGACGGTGTCGTTATAACCCTCCACAGGGCAGGTATGAAGCCAGGTGAGTGTCGTTATAACCCTCCACAGGGCAGGTATGAAGCTAGGTGAGTGTCGTTATAACCCTCCACAGGGCAGGTATGAAGCCAGGTGACAGTGTCGTTATAACCCTCCACAGGGCAGGTATGAAGCTAGGTGATAGTGTTGTTATAACCCTCCACAGGGCAGGCATGACGTTAGGTGAGTGTCGTTATAACCCTCCACAGGGCAGGTATGAAGCCAGGTGAGTGTCGTTATAACCCTCCACAGGGCAGGTATGAAGCTAGGTGAGTGTCGTTATAACCCTCCACAGGGCAGGTATGAAGCCAGGTGACAGTGTCGTTATAACCCTCCACAGGGCAGGTATGAAGCTAGGTGATGGTGTCGTTATAACCCTCCACAGGGCAGGTATGAAGCCAGGTGATGGTGTCGTTATAACCCTCCACAGGGCAGGTATGAAGCTAGGTGACAGTGTCGTTATAATCCTCCACAGGGCAGGTATGAAGCCAGGTGACAGTGTCGTTATAACCCTCCACAGGGCAGGTATGAAGCCAGGTGACAGTGTCGTTATAACCCTCCACAGGGCAGGTATGAAGCCAGGTGACAGTGTCGTTATAACCCTCCACAGGGCAGGTATGAAGCCAGGTGATAGTGTCGTTATAACCCTCCACAGGGCAGGTATGAAGCCAGGTGATAGTGTCGTTATAACCCTCCACAGGGCAGGTATGAAGCCAGGTGAGTGTCGTTATAACCCTCCACAGGGCAGGTATGAAGCCAGGTGAGTGTCGTTATAACCCTCCACAGGGCAGGCATGACGTTAGGTGAGTGTCGTTATAACCCTCCACAGGGCAGGTATGAAGCTAGGTGATAGTGTTGTTATAACCCTCCACAGGGCAGGTATGAAGCTAGGTGAGTTTCGTTATAACCCTCCACAGGGCAGGTATGAAGCCAGGTGACGGTGTCGTTATAACCCTCCACAGGGCAGGTATGAAGCCAGGTGAGTGTCGTTATAACCCTCCACAGGGCAGGTATGAAGCTAGGTGAGTGTCGTTATAACCCTCCACAGGGCAGGTATGAAGCTAGGTGATAGTGTTGTTATAACCCTCCACAGGGCAGGTATGAAGCTAGGTGAGTGTCGTTATAACCCTCCACAGGGCAGGTATGAAGCCAGGTGACAGTGTCGTTATAACCCTCCACAGGGCAGGTATGAAGCTAGGTGATGGTGTCGTTGTAACCCTCCACAGGGCAGGTATGAAGCCAGGTGAGTGTTGTTATAACCCTCCACAGGGCAGGTATGAAGCCAGGTGACAGTGTCGTTATAACCCTCCACAGGGCAGGTATGAAGCCAGGTGATAGTGTCGTTATAACCCTCCACAGGGCAGGTATGAAGCCAGGTGAGTGTCGTTATAACCCTCCACAGGGCAGGTATGAAGCCAGGTGAGTGTCGTTATAACCCTCCACAGGGCAGGTATGAAGCCAGGTGACAGTGTCGTTATAACCCTCCACAGGGCAGGTATGAAGCCAGGTGAGTGTCGTTATAACCCTCCACAGGGCAGGTATGAAGCCAGGTGATAGTGTCGTTATAACCCTCCACAGGGCAGGTATGAAGCCAGGTGATAGTGTCGTTATAACCCTCCACAGGGCAGGTATGAAGCCAGGTGAGTGTCGTTATAACCCTCCACAGGGCAGGTATGAAGCCAGGTGAGTGTCGTTATAACCCTCCACAGGGCAGGTATGAAGCCAGGTGAGTGTCGTTATAACCCTCCACAGGGCAGGTATGAAGCCAGGTGACAGTGTCGTTATAACCCTCCACAGGGCAGGTATGAAGCCAGGTGAGTGTCGTTATAACCCTCCACAGGGCAGGCATGACGTTAGGTGAGTGTCGTTATAACCCTCCACAGGGCAGGTATGAAGCTAGGTGATAGTGTTGTTATAACCCTCCACAGGGCAGGTATGAAGCTAGGTGAGTTTCGTTATAACCCTCCACAGGGCAGGTATGAAGCCAGGTGACAGTGTCGTTATAACCCTCCACAGGGCAGGTATGAAGCCAGGTGAGTGTCGTTATAACCCTCCACAGGGCAGGCATGACGTTAGGTGAGTGTCGTTATAACCCTCCACAGGGCAGGTATGAAGCTAGGTGATAGTGTTGTTATAACCCTCCACAGGGCAGGTATGAAGCTAGGTGAGTTTCGTTATAACCCTCCACAGGGCAGGTATGAAGCCAGGTGACGGTGTCGTTATAACCCTCCACAGGGCAGGTATGAAGCCAGGTGAGTGTCGTTATAACCCTCCACAGGGCAGGTATGAAGCTAGGTGAGTGTCGTTATAACCCTCCACAGGGCAGGTATGAAGCCAGGTGACAGTGTCGTTATAACCCTCCACAGGGCAGGTATGAAGCTAGGTGATAGTGTTGTTATAACCCTCCACTGGGCAGGTATGAAGCTAGGTGAGTGTCGTTATAACCCTCCACAGGGCAGGTATGAAGCCAGGTGACAGTGTCGTTATAACCCTCCACAGGGCAGGTATGAAGCTAGGTGATGGTGTCGTTATAACCCTCCACAGGGCAGGTATGAAGCCAGGTGAGTGTTGTTATAACCCTCCACAGGGCAGGTATGAAGCCAGGTGACAGTGTCGTTATAACCCTCCACAGGGCAGGTATGAAGCCAGGTGATAGTGTCGTTATAACCCTCCACAGGGCAGGTATGAAGCCAGGTGAGTGTCGTTATAACCCTCCACAGGGCAGGTATGAAGCCAGGTGACAGTGTCGTTATAACCCTCCACAGGGCAGGTATGAAGCCAGGTGAGTGTCGTTATAACCCTCCACAGGGCAGGTATGAAGCCAGGTGATAGTGTCGTTATAACCCTCCACAGGGCAGGTATGACGTTAGGTGAGTGTTGTTATAACCCTCCACAGGGCAGGTATGAAGCTAGGTGAGTTTCGTTATAACCCTCCACAGGGCAGGTATGAAGCCAGGTGACGGTGTCGTTATAACCCTCCACAGGGCAGGTATGAAGCCAGGTGACGGTGTCGTTATAACCCTCCACAGGGCAGGTATGAAGCTAGGTGAGTGTCGTTATAACCCTCCACAGGGCAGGTATGAAGCCAGGTGACAGTGTCGTTATAACCCTCCACAGGGCAGGTATGAAGCTAGGTGAGTGTCGTTATAACCCTCCACAGGGCAGGTATGAAGCTAGGTGATAGTGTTGTTATAACCCTCCACAGGGCAGGTATGAAGCTAGGTGAGTGTCGTTATAACCCTCCACAGGGCAGGTATGAAGCCAGGTGACAGTGTCGTTATAACCCTCCACAGGGCAGGTATGACGCTAGGTGACAGTGTCGTTATAACCCTCCACAGGGCAGGTATGAAGCTAGGTGATAGTGTTGTTATAACCCTCCACAGGGCAGGTATGAAGCTAGGTGAGTGTCGTTATAACCCTCCACAGGGCAGGTATGAAGCCAGGTGACAGTGTCGTTATAACCCTCCACAGGGCAGGTATGAAGCTAGGTGACGGTGTCGTTATAACCCTCCACAGGGCAGGTATGAAGCCAGGTGATAGTGTCGTTATAACCCTCCACAGGGCAGGTATGAAGCTAGGTGACAGTGTCGTTATAACCCTCCACAGGGCAGGTATGAAGCTAGGTGATGGTGTCGTTATAACCCTCCACAGGGCAGGTATGAAGCCAGGTGAGTGTTGTTATAACCCTCCACAGGGCAGGTATGAAGCCAGGTGACAGTGTCGTTATAACCCTCCACAGGGCAGGTATGAAGCCAGGTGATAGTGTCGTTATAACCCTCCACAGGGCAGGTATGAAGCCAGGTGAGTGTCGTTATAACCCTCCACAGGGCAGGTATGAAGCCAGGTGACAGTGTCGTTATAACCCTCCACAGGGCAGGTATGAAGCCAGGTGAGTGTCGTTATAACCCTCCACAGGGCAGGTATGAAGCCAGGTGACAGTGTCGTTATAACCCTCCACAAGGCAGGTATGAAGCCAGGTGACAGTGTCGTTATAACCCTCCACAGGGCAGGTATGAAGCCAGGTGAGTGTCGTTATAACCCTCCACAGGGCAGGTATGAAGCCAGGTGATAGTGTCGTTATAACCCTCCACAGGGCAGGTATGAAGCCAGGTGAGTGTCGTTATAACCCTCCACAGGGCAGGTATGAAGCCAGGTGAGTGTCGTTATAACCCTCCACAGGGCAGGTATGAAGCCAGGTGATAGTGTCGTTATAACCCTCCACAGGGCAGGCATGACGTTAGCTGACAGTGTCGTTATAACCCTCCACAGGGCAGGTATGAAGCCAGGTGACATAGTGCTGGAGATCAACGGCACCAAGGTGAACACGTCAGAGGAGATTTACAATGCCGTGAGGACCAGCGACAGCATCACCATGGTGATCAGAAGGGGTCAGGACCTACTCAGACTACACATGACCCCAGAGTTCACAGAGTGATGTCATCAAACGTTGCCAGTTAGTGGAGCTGCATGATATAGAGGTAGTGTACGAAGAAGAGGACAGTTGGTACACTGAAGAGGACGGGGATACTGAATGATCACACCCACAACATGCTTAGAGACAGACTATCACATCACTGTCTGTGTGGTTCTACACATTAAATATACCACAGGACAGAAGTCATGTAAGACATAAGATGGCCTATTAACACATAGCAGCCGACTTTAAAGCCAAGTCCAGTCTGACTGATATACAAATCACCTCGTATCATAAATAACTACTACAATATTATTTGTAGATCCATCAGTCACAATTTACACGATACATCACAGTTTTGATGCTCTCGAACACTGCCTACCATGGGTTTACAGCCGTAAGATAAGATGGGCTATGATAAACACAGTATTAGTCAGATACTGTAACTGAAGGCTGAAGGAAGTGACAGTTGGTTGTGACTGATTGGGTTCAAACCAAGACACTGCCCTCAACAGACCATGTGATTTATAATGAAGCAGATACTTATACTGAAATATTGAGCTATAAGACTCTGCACTGAAGTATTTACAGTTATGACATCAATATACAGTACATCTACCAATTGACTTGTATTGTTTGGGGATTTAATTGTAACCAAGAAGGGGTGTGATTCAATCCGGTCTGTGGTAGATCCGCATTATAGCATGCTTGACATTTTAAAGGTAATTTTTAATACAGCCAAAATATGAAACGTTTACCATTAATGCCATCTCTGCAAATGCGTTGAAATTGTCTTTAAAAGTTGCATTGTCTACAAGCGCGATCAGATTAAATCCCGGCCAAGGTTGAAAGGCACAACTATTAGGGTTTTCACTATAATACACTGTATCAGTCGTGTGCACGATATTTTTACTGAAAATCACTACAATAAACTATTTAAAAATGTTGATATTTCTAAGTCAGATACAGTCCTACCAATCTCAGCATCCCAGAACAGAAAACCTCATATGTTAGTCTCTCTGAGAGATTACTGTCCAACACACTTTACTTGTTTTTTGTTTGTTGGTAAAGCAGGTAGTAGGTTAGCATATTTCCCTTTCTACTTCCTGCCTGTGTCTTAAAGACAGGCTCAGGTTGGGTTGTAATACTGTGGTTCTAAAGGTTCAGGTTGGGTTGTGAGAAGTAGGGATTGGTCTGAAGCCAAAAAAGTAAATTAACATGAGCACCACAATGCCTAACTTCGGTGATGCTCTACCAAAGGGTTCCAGCAGACAGCTTTGACCTACTACAGTAGCTATGTTGGTCTATTGTACTTCAAACAACATATAGACAGGTTACTTAGGATTCAAAACTACTGTAGTAGGTCAAAGCTGTGTGCTGGATAACCTTATTAGAGCATTGGTGAAGTAGACATTGTGGTGCTCATGTGATTTTCCTTTATTTTTTTGGCCACACACTTTCACTGAAAATGTTGTTTAATTTCCATGGTTTTTTTATACCGAAAGTAATTATACAACATTTCCACATGCAAAAGGTGTCTTTTTTTGTTTTAATTTGCACTTCAAATGATGTTCTAAAAATTGAAGTGTTGGAGCTGAAAATGTGGACTCAATTGTAAACAAATTTGTCAGAGATGGAGAAGTATGAACTCTGGAAAGATATGGATATGTCACCAACCCAGATTTAGCCACTCGAGGGGAGTGACAGCCACAGACTCAAAAATAACAAATGCAAATACATATTACCTTACAGTCAATGTCTCTAGTCTCATTCTTCAGATGCAGTTGGAACTGAGTTGATAGCCTATAGCATTGAAAAGTAGAGCTAAAGGTCTGTTACCGGTGGCCATTTTAGGTTGTACCGGTATGTCAGATTAGCTAAATTGCCAATTTCTCAGCCTCTGAGTACCAAAGAAACACTTTGAATTAATAACAGACATGTTCATAACAAGTGGCTATGGATGAAGATCAAAATATCTGTTCAAAAACAAGATTTAACTACACGTTTTTATTTTTTTATTTTAGGGAATTTAAACCATTTCTTACGAAAGGTTAATAAAATAAGTGTTACTGCTTGACAGTGTCTCTTTGCAATCATTAAAAATCTGGGTTAAAAATGACCCTCGTTGGGGCTTTTAAGCTAAAACTATGTTGCCAATTTTTGGGATAAGCACAATTCCTGTAAGTGACTCTCAAAGTACTGAATAATTTAACTGAGTGAATATTAGGAAATAAATATTTAAACATTTCTGGGGGAATCGCCCCCTCCCCAGTTTACTTGTTAATGGCTACTACATATGTCCAGGTAGTGATCAACTGTCAAGCTAGTCAGTGCAAATTTGGATTATAATGTCAAGAAGGCAGGAGAGAAGCTAGAATTGATTTGGGATGTTTGAAATAGCGATGCTGTCAGTCTGGTAAATTGGCTGCATATTAGCACACTGTAGTGCACAACCCGAGGCTCTGTTACATGTGCGTTTGGGGTTCAACCAATGACTGTATACGGTTCAACATAGCTAGCGAACTGCTTTTTGTTTTCTTGGCTATTGTTTGTGTTGAGGGAATGAGACATTAGCATAGCTAGTTGCAGTGTAAACAATGTTCGTCCCATCTCAAATCTGGCTACCTCGAGTAGCCTAGCTAGTTTTGCAATGCCCTTTGTATGCATTGTGACAGGTTCAAAGCAACACCAAACTTTGGGAAACTATCTAGTGCATGAACTGGCCATACATATTTATTTTATTTAACTAGGCAAGTACGTTAAGAACAAATTCTTATTTACAATGACGGCCTACCCCGGCCAAACCCAGACGACGCTGGACCAATTGTGTGCCGCCCTATGGGACTCCCAATCATGGCCAGATGTGATGCAGCCTGGATTCGAACATAACATAAGCTAATGTTACATAGCTAGCTAACTTAGTTAACTGGCTATCATAGCAGCCAAGGACATTTGCCAACTTATTTGTGCATATTTGTTTGTGCTCTTACACACAAGTTTCTGTGTAACAGCAGTTTACACTGACGACTTAAGCCTTATGAAAAACCTTCCTTAGCAAAATATAGCTAGGTTTCCTCGCTTGTTGGTTAGCTAGCAAGCCAATGTTAGCGCTCATCTGACTGGTATAACTTTGTTTTAGCTAGCTAGCTGATCAAAACACAACCACATTCATTGGCTTATCAAATCAGAAACAGCTCACTGATAACAACCCATTTTCTCATGTCGGATAATTATCTGTATGCATTTTATTAAATAAAGGGTGGCTACTTTGAAGAATCTCAAATATATTTTGATTTGTTTAACACTTTTTTTTGGTTATTACATGATTCCATATGTGTTATTTCATAGTGTTGATGTCTTCACTATTATTCTACATCGTAGAAAAAATTAAGAAAACCCCTGGAAGGAGTAGGTGTGTCCAAAATTGACTGGTACTAGTATATATCTATTTATTTTACACCACTCATTGAGAGTAGGTAGAGTAGGTAGAGAGTAGGTAGAATAGGTAGAGAGTAGGTAGAGAGTAGGTAGAATAGGTAGAGAGTAGGTAGAGAGTAGAAGTAGGTACTTTTCATGAACGTAAAAACATTCAATCTTCAAGGTTTAGTTAACTCTGTTTTAGAACATCCCGCTCAGTCCACTCCCTCTTGAGCCCATGCCTCTTGAGTTACCATAGAAACCACCACCACGGCCTAAAACCAAAAAATAAAGAAATCCAGAAATTAAAAACATTGATTCAACCATTGTCATCTGCGTGTTTTCTGAAATACAGGCAGATGATGGTATCAGAGGAGATGAATGAAAGTATTTACCCCAAAAAACTCAATGATTTATGTAATGGTTCTCATTGAAAGGGGTTATCATAACGGGGCAATAGTTAAGAGACTTAGAGATCCACATACGCATGTGATTCTTGTCCTTTGACCTGGCTGAAACGGCATCTTCATGAGACAAACTCAACATCGGCCTGGCCTGTGGATTTTCCATTGGGTCCAACATCGATATGAACTCCCACAGGAATCAATTGTGAGAAGAACTAAACCAAAAGGCGCACACACACCAAAGAATAAGGGCCTGATACGAACATCATGATTGTACAAATTAGAGTTACATAATTGTACTGTGAATATGATCTTTTAAGGTGTTGACATCATTGGAAAAAGGAATGGGAGTGATTATGGGTGCTAGAGAAACGTGATTCTTACATTGGCTATGTCTCCCTCAGTGGCACGGAAAGGCAGGCCCCTCACGTACAAAATGGTTGCTGTGGGAGCTAGTGTCATCTGCACCACCGTTGCCATGGCCACCTATAGCGGCAATCACAGCGATAAAGGAGTTAATGTATCTGAGAAAGAATTGCAGGCACACTATCAGTCTGACATTACAAAGAAAGGAGCATATCTTACCTTTTCCTCTATCGAGCATATTTTACCTCTTCCTCTATCGCCACTAATTCGGTCATCAAATAACGTTATTCCATTAGAAAACAGTAATTACTGAAGCCATTGTAGTTGTCAAATCCGCCATAGCCTATGTGAACAGACAGAGAGAGAATGGGGAATCAATGATCAGCTTGTCAGTCCATTAGCCATTCTCAAACACTAAATTGACTTCACTAACCAAAACTACTGAAAATACATACCCCCAGCGTAGCAGCCGCCTCCACGCATATGGTCCAAAAGAGCACCCCCTCAGGCTGGCCCAGGGAAGAACCCACCTCGCCTGTCATGGGTCTGTCGCAGGGACTGTGTCTCTGCCCCATCATCCTTCTGGGGAGCTCATAGTAAAACTGGATTTCAATCCGGCTGCTCTTAAAGATTTATATGTACCTGAATGGATGTAAATCCAGTTCGAGTTATGACAAGAACATAACATGGGGTAACAGCCATATGGAGAACATCAGCAGACAAGACACTGCATGATTTCAAATTGGCAACTTTATCTAAGCCAAATAGTTGGGGTCAAACAGATGCCTTAATTATAGATTTAGAATAATAATAAATAATATTGGAATAATAAAATGTATTTAAACAATCGCAGTAAAAATATGGCGCAGCTTTCCCATAATCTGCTAATATTACAGCAGGTTTTGTTTTGCACTTTCATCATGATGCATTATTAAAAGGCTGTTAACATATAGAGGTGTGGTACTCTTGACAAAAATAGAGTTTGTGTTGTAGAGCGATAGTGGCGATACAACACACAATCCCAGCGGATGGTGGCTGTATTATTACATCCAGTCAGAGGTTCCTGTCTGTCTAGATGGCGATGTATTTATTGGACGTGTCGGTGCTCAATATATATAATCAGTATCCTATAACGATGTTTATCATCAGCGCTGTTTGTAACACATTTACCTTTAGATTAGACGACCAGAGTTCCAATGGCAGACAGCATCATGATTCATGAAATCCCATTCTAACCAATAATGGAGTGTGCTCGTTATAAATACATTGTGATTTAGTATCGGTATCAGACTAACTTTTCTTATAATTTTGTTTTCAGAGCATACAGGCTGGCAGTTTATCGACAGATCACTCTATGGGCACGAGAGTTGGACAAGGTGTACGGCATCTCATCCCTGCGTGTGTTGTTTCTTCCATAAAGCGCATAGCTAGAACCAAAGGCAATGAATAAACGTTTGAATAAAACCAGTTAATTTAATTTAATAAATCTAGCCTAGCCTAAGACATAGACCTAATGCCTGCGCCTTATGTGAAAGTAGTATTAGTTAGCTTGTTCCCTATAACAACAGGTTCAAGTGTAACCTGATAAACTTGCTTTGAAGATAAAACTACTTTCAGTGCGTACTAATCCCGTGTCCCTGTCGCTAGAGTATCGACTTCAACTAGCTTTGGCTGCCATCTATTGGAAAGGAATGGTAACTACACTGGGCAGCTCGTTGTCAGAGTCAAAGTGGACTTTAATAATATATGCCATTTAGCAGACGCCTTTATCCAGAGCGAACTGGGTTATATGGTAGTGGAAACAGATCATAGAAACAGGATTACAATGTTGATATCATGGATGGTCAGTCCTTGCATCTATAGCTCTGTCTATGCATTTGAGAGTGGTTATATTTCTCCAGGCCCATCCGTCAGCTTTTTACCAAAAGAGGAGCAGGGAGACACTTTGTTATTGTTTCTGCTGCTGATTGCCACTAAGAAGTTAAGATGCAAATTAAATACACACCAAAATATGTTACAGATACTATAAAAATGTCCCATCACTCAGTTAGTGAATACACAGCATCCAGCACAGCAAACATATTTGACAAAAGCCCATTTTACATCAAAATAATAACCACAGTGTTTATAGAGGGTGCAGCAGTTCAACACCTCAGGAGCAAATGTCAGTTGGCTTTTCATAGCTGAGGATTAATAGGCTGACAGAGAGTCGAAACAGCAGAACCGGGACATGGTAGCACATCCATTGAAACGTTTATTTTTTTAAACAGTCAAAACAATTTCACTCCGATTCCTTTTATGGATGGGTGTATCTTTGAATTTGCTGTTGACTGGCATGCTCCTTCTCCATTTTCAGAACACCATCCCACTCCCCCAAAGTGATCGATAGCATATCTTGGTTCGCACTGTGATGATTGTGATTGAGCTCTCAGGTTCATACAGCGAGTTATGGTCTTCACTGATCTCACTCTCCGTCAGTTCCATCTGTGGCGTATAAGGGCAGGACTCGGTTGTATACTGATGGTCTTGAGCGCAATCTAGCTGAGCCCTGAGCTCTTTAGCGATGGTCCCAGTGGACCTCTTCTCCCCCGCAGCACAGGAACACTCTGGCACCCAGGGGCCAGTTTGGCATGCTGTACTAACTGTTCTTTCCTGTTGGTAGAAAATAATTAAGGCATCTATTAGGCTATAGTTATATTCAAGAATCACAGCATATACTTGAAATAAACAGCCTTAGAAATAACATGGATTTGTATGCAGTCTCCTCCAGGATGAAAACATTTTCAGGGATGAAGATGTCCTCCTGAAAAGAAACGGAACCCCAAAATATCAGTTGGCATTAACAAGCTACCTGTTGTATGCTTTGTCAACACACACACACACAGCAAATACAGGGACATATATTTTTCAGCAAACATTAGTTAGCTATGTCAACTTTAGTCTAGCTAAATGAGGTGGAGCTAACAAAACATTACAAAAACAAATGTCAACACAATGTATTACAGTACTTGACTATCTGAGGTGGAAGCTAGCTACAGTAACTAACGTTAACCAATAACGGGTACACGGATAAACTGTGTTGCAATTTTAGTTGCAGTTGAGTTGCTTGCTAACGTTATTTGCTTGGGGGTGTTACACAAAACACTTCAGACGCAATTAGCTAGTTACCTTTGAAAGAGATTTGCGTCAGTTCAAATCTGGCATCAGGACAAAATGTGATTCATAGTCACCGAATATATTTTAAGTATTTTAATTAAACTCAGACGATAAATGGTAAATGCAATTTTCGTATATACGGGTTCACTGTATCTCCGCGCAGGGTAGATCAGAGAACTGTGGAATGTACTCAAATAGTAGTTTTTATACTATGACAATTTTATTCTCAACTTGCCCAGTTGGCCTATCATAGTAGAGGTTTAGCATGGTTAATAATCTTGCTCCTCCTTTGTGGGCCCCCGAACTTGTCCAAGCCCCTTGGCGTTTTCCTTCTCCACATCTGGTTGTTGGGTAGAGCAGCTCCATCCTGTGTCCCCCTCGATTCTTCACTGAAACAGTTCCTAATATGGTAATGTCCAGTATTCTAAACTCCTGGTTGGTCTAGAGAGATGCACCCCTCCCCTCTCCAGACTGTCCACAGCTTTTATGGCCTGTGTTGGTCAGTCCTTACACCTACACACACACCCCCCTCTGTATTGTTTGTGTGTGTGTGTAACAAAACAATATTCCTCTTCAACCAATATGCTAACAGCCTATAGTGCATAAACATAAATCCTAACACCTTCAACTAGAGTTGCAACTACGTTGCACAGTGTCTAACGCTAACAACAGTCATGACCGGTTAATGAGCGATGTTGATGATGGTTGGTCGCTACACCATAACCCTCGAAATGTCAAATGGAGGTGCAAGCAGAGAGGGCTTCAACGTAGGCCTATGACTCCTTTCCATTCGGAAACTCCCGGTTGCCGCATCGAAAGTGCCCTTCATCGCGAAGTCTGCCTCCGCAAAATGCTGTCTGCAGATCCTGCTGGCACATCCTTCCTCTTCAGGACATGGAGCCACTTCTTCAAAAGTTGTAGGTCCTTGGGCAGCCGATGGTAGTTTACTGAGGGATTTGTTTGGAGCTAATTCATACAGCCTGACGCTATATAGTTCATGATTGAATTACTACTCGCTGTTGCCATCTTCATTGCCCACCCCTAACCTCCCATTCTCCTCGATTCACTCTCCGCGCAAAAACTCAATACTTTTTAAAATTTTATTATTATTCTTATTTAAAAAAAATGTTTTTTATTAACAACAAATCAATACAGAAAGTACATAAGGGAACAAGTATATATAGATTATATATAATGGACAATCGAGCTAGGTTTTTTTTAAAAATCCTCTTTTGTTTTCAACTCCACGAAAGCTTCCCCACTGGACCTTCCTTCCTTTGGAAAACGTGAAGGACGCTCCATTCACTTTCCCCAGGACGTTACAATCTGCAAGAGATGCACAGGATTAACTTAATTGGTAGTATTTGATACACTGCCGATTTTGCTACTTACAAAGCATGTAGAGGTCTGTAATTTTTTATCATAGGTACACTTCAACTGTGAGAGACGGAATCTAAAACAAAAATCCAGAAAATCACATTGTATGATTTTTAAGTAATTAATTAGCATTTTATTGCAAGACATAAGTATTTGATACATCAGAAAAGCAGAACTTAATATTTGGTACAGTCAATCAAGTTTATTTTATATAGCCCTTCGTACATCAGCTAATATCTCGAAGTGCTGTACAGAAACCCAGCCTAAAACCCCAAACAGCAAGCAATGCAGGTGTAGAAGCACGGTGGCTAGGAAAAACTCCCTAGAAAGGCCAAAACCTAGGAAGAAACCTAGAGAGGAACCAGGCTATGAGGGGTGGCCAGTCCTCTTCTGGCTGTGCCGGGTGGAGATTATAACAGAACTATGCCAAGATGTTCAAAATGTTCATAAGTGACAAGCATGGTCAAATAATAATCATGAATAATTTTCAGTTGGCTTTTCATAGCCGATCATTAAGAGTTGAAAACAGCAGGTCTGGGACAGGTGGCGGTTCCATAACCGCAGGCAGAACAGTTGAAACTGGAATAGCAGCAAGGCCAGGTGGACTGGGGACAGCAAGGAGTCATCATGCCCGGTAGTCCTGACGTATGGTCCTAGGGCTCAGGTCCTCCAAGAGAGAGAAAGAAAGAGAGAAGGAGAAAATTAGAGAGAGCCAAGATTTTCAAAATGTTCATAAATGACAAGCATGGTCAAATAATAATCAGGAATAAAAGTCAGTTGGCTTTTCATAGCCGATCATTAAGAGTTGAAAGCAGCAGGTCTGGGACAGGTAGGGGTTCCATAACCGCAGGCAGAGCAGTTGAAACTGGAACAGCAGCAAGGCCAGGTGGACTGGGGACAGCAAGGAGTCATCATGCCCGGTTTGCCGTGACGTATGGTCCTAGGGCTCAGGTTCTCAGAGAGAGAAAGAGAGAACGAGAGAATTAGAGAGAGCATACTTAAATTCACACAGGACACTGGATAAGACAGGAGAAGTAATCCAGGTATAACCAACTGACCCTAGCCCCCCGACACAAACTACTGCAGCATAAATACTGGAGGCTGAGACAGGAGCGGTCAGGAGACACTGTGGCCCCATCCGAAGATACCCCCGGACAGGGCCAAACAGGAAGGATATAACCCCACCCACTTTGCCAAAGCACAGCCCCCGCACCACTAGAGGGATATCTTCAACCACCAACTTACAATCCTGAGACAAGGCCGAGTATAGCCCACAAAGATCTCCACCACAGCACAAACCAAGGGGGGGGCGCCAACCCAGACAGGAAGATCACGTCAGTAACTCAACCCACTCAAGTGACGCACCCCTCCTAGGGACGGCATGAAAGAGCACCAGTAAGCCAGTGACTCAGCCCCTGTAATAGGGTTAGAGGCAGAGAATCCCAGTGGAGATTTGCCTTTGTTTGCAATTACAGAGATCATACGTTTCCTGTAGTTCTTGACCAAGTTTGCACACACTGCAGCAGGGATTTTGGCCCACTCCTCCATACAGACCTTCTCCAGATCCTTCAGGTTTCGGGGCTGTCGCTGGGCAATACGGACTTTCAGCTCCCTCCAAAGATTTTCTATTGGGTTCAGGTCTGGAGACTGGCTAGGCCACTCCAGGACCTTGAGATACTTCTTACGGAGCCACTCCTTAGTTGCCCTGGCTGTGTGTTTCGGGTCGTTGTCATGCTGGAAGACCCAGCCACGACCCATCTTCAATGCTCTTACTGAGGGAAGGAAGTTGTTGGCCAAGATCTCGCGATACATGGCCCCATCCATCCTCCCCTCAATACGGTGCAGTCGTCCTGTCTCCTTTGCAGAAAAGCATCCCCAAAGAATGATGTTTCCACCTCCATGCTTCACGGTTGGGATGGTGTTCTTGGGGTTGTACTCATCCTTCTTCTTCCTCCAAACACGGCGAGTGGAGTTTAGACTAAAAAGCTCTATTTTTGTCTCATCAGACCACATGACCTTCTCCCATTCCTCCTCTGGATCATCCAGATGGTCATTGGCAAACTTCAGACGGGCCTGGACATGCGCTGGCTTGAGCAGGGGGACCTTGCGTGCGCTGCAGGATTTTAATCCATGACGGCGTAGTGTGTTACTAATGGTTTTCTTTGAGACTGTGGTCCCAGCTCTCTTCAGGTCATTGACCAGGTCCTGCCGTGTAGTTCTGGGCTGATCCCTCACCTTCCTCATGATCATTGATGCCCCACGAGTTGAGATCTTGCAGACCGAGGGTGATTGACCATCATCTTGAACTTCTTCCATTTTCTGATAATTGCGCCAACAGTTGTTGCCTTCTCACCAAGCTGCTTGCCTATTGTCCTGTAGCCCATCCCAACCTTGTGCAGGTCGACAATTTTATCCCTGATGTCCTTACACAGCTCTCTGGTTTTGGCCATTGTGGAGAGGTTGGAGTCTGTTTGATTGAGTGTGTGGACAGGTGTCTTTTATACAGGTAACGAGTTCAAACAGGTGCAGTTAATACAGGTAATGAGTGGAGAACAGGAGGGCTTCTTAAAGAAAAACTAACAGGTCTGTGAGAGCCGGAATTCTTACTGGTTGGTAGGTGATCAAATACTTATGTCATGCAATAAAATGCAAATGAATTACTAAAAAATCATACAATGTGATTTTCTGGATTTTTGTTTTAGATTCCGTCTCTCATAGTTGAAGTGTACCTATGATAAAATTACAGACCTTTACATGCTTTGTAAGTAGGAAAACCTGCAAAATCGGCAGTGTGTCAAATACTTGTTCTCCCCATAGTCCCTTCGTCTGGACCATGTTTGAAAAGGGCAAGAAAAGTCTTCATTAGCAATATCATGCATATACCTTATAAACTTATTTGCTAGGCCTGATGTGGAATTCAATTTCCAGGTACTTACTAGTAGCTAGTTAAACCATTTACTAGTTAGCTAGCTAGTTATTTGCCTCAAGGTCGATTGCATCTTCCTCTGTGGCAAACCTTGTATATATTGACTAGTTTAATTTAGCGAAGTTAGCTACAAGCAGTGTTTACATGAACATTGTACAAAACAATATATAGATATCACACACAACAAAAATAAATCCAGAGACATAAAAAGTATTACGATATAGACAAGTTACATTTTGACAAATACTGTAGGAGACACTTTGATAATTTGGTATTTATGCATTTAAAAAAACAAGCAGTGCTTAATTTTAAGCCTCTCTGTTTTGGACTGTTTTGGTGTGTGTTCTAAGTCTAGGTTTAAGGGCTTTTCCAAGCTTAAAAGGATAAACATTCAACATCATGGGTCATTAAAAGGTTAAATACATTGGCCATGCTGTCAATTCTAGCATGACTTCTGCTACGTTCAAACAACTGGGAAATCTCATACTTCAGTGAGTTCAAGACAACTGGGAACTCGGGGGGGGGGGGGGGGGGGGAGCACCGACTGGGAAAATACGGTCATCCAACTCGGAATTCCAAGTCGGGACCTCGGGCCTTTTTCTAGAGCTCCGACCTGAAGATCACTGACATCATGATTCGACCTTGTTTTTTCCGAGTTCCCAGTTGTCTTGAAAGCACCATAAATCCAGAGAATTCCAGACTTTGGCAAAGTTTGATGACAAAATTTGCCCAAAAAAGAACACCACGCCACCTTCCTGTTCAAGTGAGCATAGCACAAAAGGAGTCCAACAATATCTTGTATGCTGCTGCATAATTTATGTAATATGCCAGGGAGATATGTATACTGTAGCTAAGAAAGTAATACTAAGTGTACATTGTGTAGTAAGCACTATAGCTATAGCCTGCTACCATATTGTATGAAGATGAATATTGTTTTGTTACACACACAGACACAAACAATACAGATGTATGTGTGTAAAGACTGACCAACATTGAGTGACAGGCCATAAAAGCTGTGGTCAATCTGGAGAGGGGAGGGGTGCATATCTCCAGGCCAACCAGGGAGATTAGGACACTGGACAATACCATATAAGGAACTGTTTGAGTGTAGCGGCACAAGACGGATCTAATCTACCCAACAACCAGATGCGGACAGAGGAGAGCACTAAGGGACTTGGACAAGTCCGAGTGCCAGCATAGGCTGAGCAAAGTTTAAACCGCGCTCAGCCTCTACTGTGATAGGCCAACAGACGCGTTGGAACTACGTCATCACGGTATAAGAACAGCTGTTTACGTACTTCCTGCCAGTTCCCTGTTCTACCCTGCGCGGAGATACAGTGAACCCGTATATACGAAAATTGCATTTGCCATTTATTGTTTGCGTTAATTAAACATAATTAAAGAAAGTTAGCAGACCTTGCTTTTTATTTATCCTGATACCGGATTTGAATAACGCAGCGCTCACAGCAGTGTCAGTCTGGGGTGCGTTTTATTCAACTGACAGATACTGTACTAAACGACTATTTGAATAACGATGTGATTATGGTAGCCCAGATGGAGATTATGTATGGTGTGTGCTGCACGAGTTATGTGATTTCAAATGGTCACACCCATATTGATCAGGCCACACTACAACGTACACACTAAACTGTTGTAGAACAATGCAGTTTTGGGGAGACGTGTCGTTCAGTACAAACAGTCACAATGCAACAAACGTTGAATCGAACTGAATACGCCCCTGTTTTAAACCGGGCTGTCTACTTTGAGTTTGAAACGCAGACGCCCTCAACCGTCGCGCTAGCTACTTTCCCTCGAGTTATCACCGTCGAAACCGGATGCAGTTAGATTGCCCTCTTAATTGGAGGTCCAATTCACAAACGTTATCCACCCCAGGCCTCGATTTTACAACCAATTTAGCTCGAGGGAGCAAGTAAAGAACTGTAATCACTTGTGGGGTTGATATGACCCACAATTCAATGCAAACTATAGTCACGTGTCAAACTCCGGTGTACAGGAACTCTCAAATGTAATCAACATGACTGCGTTTTCGGCATGTCAGACAAAATTACAAAACTAGCTTTTAAAAAAACCATATATATATATATATATATATATATATATATATATATAAAACGTAGCTAGTTTCATAAACATATTTTTTGGAATTCTGACATTTATTGGAATAAATGCCCAAACTATAAAACTAGCTAGCTAGCTACCTGACAGTTACGTTAGTTTTAGCTAGCTATGTTCGCTTGCTAGGTACATTAATACGTTTTTAAGCTCAATATTTCCACCAAGGAGGTTGCCTCTCCGATCATCACTCTCACTCGCTTGGGCAAGGGACATAAGGTATACTCGGATTTGACGATGTAAAACGTAATTCGAGGGTTTAGGACCGAGGGTTGTCTAGTTTGGACTGCTGCCTATATATGATCAAAATAGTCTAGGTGGGTTTCTCTCCTTGTCTCCTCTTTACAATGATTTTAAAATACACATTTACCCTGGGTAGATGCCTACCTACAGTTTCTATCAAATCAATGAAATAAAGATAGCTAGGAGACCAGAGTTACCTAACCTTTTTCACCTGCACTGGTCTGAAAGCGCAATATGTTGGGCGTATTCTATGGGGAGATTGTCTAGCCAAGCCAGCCCTATCAAGTCGGTGCAGACGAAGAAAATGAGAGGAAGCAATGGACTTTAGACTTTTGGAATGATACACCCTCTGGTTAAAGTTTATTTGGAGGCGTGCAGCTGTTAAACTTATTAATTTCTCTCTCTAAAATCAGCACAGGCCTACTCTAGTAAGTAATGGAGATTCCAGTATTCACTGTTGATGCGTTTACCAACTTACCTTTCAAAGGAAATCCTGCAGCAGTTTGTCTGCTTTTACATGTAAGTATACTTTTTTCTACTTGGGCAAATAATACATGATTACATGTCATTGCATATGCTCATGTATTGCTGAATAATCAACATGAGTATTTGCTTTAAGTTATCTTACCACAGGTATACTTAAATATTACCAATGTAATCATGCAAAAAAAATACTGTTGACTGTTCTCAACCAAAGGAATTGCAGGATGATATGTACCAGAACATTGCTGCTGAGATGAACCTGTCAGAGACTGCCTTCATCATACGGCTGAATTCAAAAGATGACTTCAGCTCAGGTATCTTTTTTTGGACATTCTGAAATAGAGTTGAAACTTACACATGTATTTGATATAAAAAGCCATGCCACTTTTACAATTTTCTGTGCAGAAGTTTGCAAATCTGCCATCTGGTGGTAATCTATTTTATTGCAATTAACTAAGAGGGTGTGACTGCTGCCAATGAGAGTAAATGGGGATTGAGGAAAGAACATGTAAATCAACTCACCACAACTTCCTAAAATGACTGACATGGGAACTTGTATGTGTTGTATTGAAGGAGCACGCTTCCGTTTGCGTTGGTTCACCCCCACCACTGAGGTTCCTCTGTGTGGCCATGCCACCCTGGCTTCAGCTGCAGTACTGTTTTACAAAAAAAGTAAGAATGACAGTGACGACATTAAACAATAAGGCAACAGGGGGTGGTATGTCAACACGGAGTGCCTGGATACAGCCCTTAGCCGTGGTATATTGGCCATATACCACAAACCCACGAGGTGTATTATTGCTATTATAAACTGGTTACAAACATAATTAGAACAGTACAAATAAATGTTTTGTCATATCCATGGTATATGGTCTCATATACCACTGCTTTCAGCCAATCGGCATTCAGGGCTCGAACCACCCAGTTTATAATACAGTATCTCACATGTAAGCGAGTGAATTGTAACAAGTACACACTTTCTGTATAGACTGCAATTCAATTAACTGTTTCTATCCCACGACCCCCTTCCTTCAGAAAATGTCAACTCAACAGTGGTATTTGAGACATTGAGTGGAGAGCTGTATGTGCGACAACAAGGGGAATCTATAGTGATGAATTTCCCCCTGAACAAACCTACTCCTGTGGTAGGTGATGGAATCAATGTGGTACATTCATGTTCAGCATGTTATATACACTGAGTATACCAAACATTAGGAACACCTACCTAATATTGTTGTCCGTCATTGTGAATAAGAATTTGTTCTTAACTGACTTGCCTAGTTAAATAAAGGTTAAATAACACGTGACCTCAATAAGGGATTATAGCTTTCACCTGGTCAGTCTGTTATGGAAAGAGCAGGTGTTCTTAATGTTTTGTGCACTCAGTGCACATGCTAGTATAAATATTGCATAAAAGCCTTCGCATATCAATGTAACTTTTTAAATGTTCTAATTGAAGCTTAATATCCGCAGGGTCTTAAAGAATTTAAAGACATAGTTAAAGTAAGTGCATCGTCCTTCTTATCACTGTTTCTATAATTTATGGTGAAGAATAAGACTTGATGTGACAGTCTTAATGTGTATGTGCAGGCTGCTGTGGGAGACCAGCCAGTTCAAGAAGTGTGCCTCTGTGCCACCACCAAAATGCTAATGGTGCGCCTTGCTGACAGTTGTGACAGGTAACTTTAAAATATATAATAAAAGCACTCAGTTCATTATCCCTGAGCTGTTGGAAAACGGAGAGGATGGAAGGGCAACTTAACCTGAAAGGGATTGAAACAGTGAGTCTTGGGTTATAGGTCAGTGCTCACGTCCCTGCAGCCAGACCCAGCAGTTCTGCTCCGTGTAGACACTGGCGGGAGGGTTAGGGGTCTGCTTGTCACCATGATCGGAGACCCTGGCTGTCAGTCTGGCTATGACTTCTACTCCAGAAACTTCTTCCCCTGGTTCGGGGTTCCTGAGGACCCTGTGACTGGTAAGAACAGAGGACATTGGCCTGTCTTATTCTGTAGGCCTTTAGAACCTTTAATTCAAATATATATATTTTTAAATATTTTTTTTAGGCTCTGCGCATACTGTCCTTGCAGGCTACTGGTCAGAGAAACTTGGCAAGAAAAAGATGCTGGGTGGGTAATCTAAACAGTATTGCAACATGGAGGTCAAATTCCATTGCACAGAACAATACATTTACAGATACTGGTGGACAGGTACATCTTGAGTCCAGTAAAATCCAATCAATAATTATGTAAATGGAATAATTTGAAGAACTGCCACTAACATACTATATTTTCCCCCTGTGTGACAGCCTATCAGTGCTCTAGCCGTGGTGGGGAGCTGGAGCTTGAGCTACAGGATGATGGCAGGCTCAATATCGCTGGCCAGGCGGTCACCGTCCTGCAGGGGATTCTCACTGTGTAGAGACTATACTGTTTACTCAGACCTAGCTAAATGTACAACAGGAGCGTAGCAATTAAATTTTAAAAAACTCTGACTGTGTCTACAGATTATTTGGGTTTTGAGAGATTATTCTATTGTTTCAAATTGTTAGTCAACATTCAGCATACAATCCTCACTATTTGGACAGTGATGCAACATTTTAAAATGTCTCTATACTCCAGCATTTTGGATATGAGATCAAGTTTGGAATATGAGGTGACTACTGAATGTCACCTTTTATTTGGGGGTATTTTCATACATATCGGTTTAACCATTAAGGAAGTTCACTTTATTTAAACCAAAAGCTGTATTTTGGTTATAGAAGGGTCCAAACATTTTTCTTTGTTGCAATTTCACTTGGTTTTGAGAAACTTCCCCTGCCAGCAATATACTTTCTCATGCTCATTCTGCAGTGTAGGGGTTTAGATAAAACATTAACAAAAGCAACAACATAAAAACACACACCCAAATACATCTTTTAAGAAACGGAAGCACTCTCAGTATAATGATGCAGGTCTTTAGATGTTGTACACATGAAATTGTGCCATTCCGAATTTTATATTATATTTATATTATAAGTTATATTCCATTTTGTTTCCCCTTTCCAGCTGTGATATCTATGTGTAGCCTGCTTATGCACACACAAAGAAAGTATGACTCAAGTTGTACAAAGTGGAATATAATGTTGCAGTTAAAATTTTGGATTGACACAGTTTCATGTGTACAACATCTAAAGACCTGCATCACTATACTGAGAGCAATGTCATTTCTAAAGTTATGTTTCTGGAGCTTTTGTTCAGAACGACGACTGAGGAAGTGTATCACTGGTCGGGGTAAGTTGCTCAAAACCAAGTGAAATTGCAAAAAACAAGGTGTCTGGATTCTTCTATAACATGCCATTTACATTCCAAAATACAGATTTGCCTCAAATAATAAAGTGAACTTCTCCTTTAAGAAATAAAAGCACTTTAGGTATCCCCAAACTTGAATTCAAATTTTAGCTTCGTTGTTCAAATACATATGGTGACGACTGTATTTCAACAGTTTTTACTGACTAACAGGGAAATAAACATGTACAATAATACCAAAAATGATTTATTCACATATAAAAAGTAAAAGCTTGACAATCAGTACTGTCTCAAAAACATGACTAATTACCAATCTTAATCTAACAGGTCTGTGTGAGGAAAGGTCAGAGCAAAGTTTGAGTAATTCATGAATTTGTTTTGCTGCAGAGTATTGCTACATAGCCCTAATGATTGTGCAGATTCAGTGTTAATGGTACCTGTACTTCAGCTTTCGAATGGTCACATTCTGTTGTAATAGAAATCTTTAAAACAATAGCAAAACATTCCAACCCATAGTTAAAACAATAAACATTCCAACCCATAGTTAAAACAATAAACATACCAACCCATAGTTAAAACAATAAACATACCAACCCATAGTTAAAACAATAAACATTCCAACCCATAGTTAAAACAAACATACCAACCCATAGTTAAAACAATAAACATTCCAACCCATAGTTAAAACAATAAACATACCAACCCATAGTTAAAACAATAAACATACCAACCCATAGTTAAAACAATAAACATACCAACCCATAGTTAAAACAATAAACATACCAACCCATAGTTAAAACAATAAACATACCAACCCATAGTTAAAACAATAAACATACCAACCCATAGATGCAATGGCTTTGTAAAACACTCATCTCCAAAAATACTGTAGCATACTTTCAACTTTTTAAGGCGGCCAGGAGCAATTAAAGTAATCAATATTTAGAGATGGATCCATTGCTTGATCAGTCTGAAGGCTGATTTCCAGATGGTGAGCAGAGGAAAGGCACTGTTCTACCTCAGATGTCCTGTTACAGGTGCATGGGGAGTCATACCTCAGATGTCCTGTTACAGGTGCATGGGGAGTCATACCTCAGATGTCCTGTTACAGGTGCATGGGGAGTCATACCTCAGATGTCCTGTTACAGGTGCATGGGGAGTCATACCTCAGATGTCCTGTTACAGGTGCATGGGGAGTCATACCTCAGATGTCCTGTTACAGGTGCATGGGGAGTCATACCTCATGGGCTGCTGGGGGGAGCTGGAAAACGTGGGACAATTAATAAAAACAATCCTGAGTGGATTGAACAGTTATTATCAATCATCATACAACAACTTTAAGCACTGTTAAAACCTGTAAAATACTGATCTCCATACAACAACTTTAAGCACTGTTAAAACCTGTAAAATACTGATCATCATACAACAACTTTAAGCACTGTTAAAACCTGTAAAATACTGATCTCCATACAACATTGACATATCACAGCACCTCTACAATATATCAGCCAGCTTATCTGCAAACTACACAATCCATTCGTCACTGTATTTCTCTCATCCAAGTTTAAGGCCATACGGATAAGGCCATGCTGGGCAGTGTAAAAGATATCATGCTCTCCTGGTTGAGGTGGCTGTGGAGTTTCTCCAGAGGGGCGTAGCAGTGCAGGATGGTGGCCGAGACCACCATGAGGAGCTTTTGTGATGGCCACATTCAGCCTCCTCTAGTCTTTCAACAGCTCAGACCAGGTCACACACAGGTCGAAGGTCATGACCCATACAATATGTCCAATTTAGATACAAATAATTAATGGTGAAATTTGCTCAAAGTCTGTTATAACTATCCATCCAAAAGTTATGCACTTTGACCAAGTAAAGGTTCATATCTCAAGAGACATGGTTGGTTTAAGGTCCACTCACGTTGCCTTCTGGGTGACTCCTGACGAGGGAAATGGTGATGACACTGTTGTACTTCTCCACAGCGTTGACCTCCACAGTGCTGAAGGCTTGCGCAGTTAGCAGGCCTAAGATGGCCTTCAGCTGCTGTCTGTAGGGAGCAATGACCCCAATGTCACTGGCCCTGCAACCAGCCTAGTAGAACAGGAGGGTATAAGGCTAAACTTCTCTGCTGTTTTGGTATCCTGGCTACCACACTGTAACAGATCTCGTTCATCTCAATATCTGCTGTGCTGCTAGTGGCAATGGCAATTCGCTGACTCTACCTTTAAGTGTGGCTTGTTTGACCTGTGTATTGTGTAACTGTGTTGTTGGACCTATGTACAGTATGTTATTGGACCTGTGTCTGCATGCTGCAGCTGTCTGTCCGGTTCCTGTCCTGGAGACAGTTGACAAGGGGGGAATCAGCAACCAAACGGAAGCTGATCTGATGCACGGCTTAGTCATCCTGCTACTGAAGGTGAGAGCTTCAATGAAAATCAAATGAAATACACAAAATAATACATTTTAAAATAATTTGTCTGATTTACATAGATTCACAGCAATGATAGAGATTGTATGTACTGTGTATCAGAACTGCATATCTGTCTTGAAGAAAGTATGCAGTAATCTGGTCACTGGTTCAACATCCATTTCTTTGTGTTCCACTACAGTTTTGATTCAAAATGCCCCGTGGTGCCCCGTTTTGTGATTAATACTGATACATGTAGAGGTATTACTACACTAACTAATCGCTCTTAGTTGTTTCCGGAAATTGACCCACTATGCTGTTTACTAAGAGAAAGAGAGAGAGAGAGAGAGAGAGAGAAAAGAGAGAGAGCTGCCTGGACCCAGGCCAGGTCTACCGGATGGATCAGCCCCAGCTGCCTCTGGATAGAGCCCTGGGAGGGCAAGGTTAGCATGCAGTCGGCCGTACGCAATGAGCCACACTCAAGCCTGCCTCCTTACATCAGTGTTTCTCAGGGACATGATCTTACAGGGTGGGACACCAATAAATTAGTTTAAAAACATTGATGGATGAAAACAGCAACTTTTGAGTGCATAGAAAAGGAGATATGATATTTGAAAAAATACATATATATATATTTGAAAAATTTGATGAAATAGTTGACATGATTTTCTTAGGGAGAATAACCCACCTGTTCTTCCTGTACTGGACGTTCAGCTTGACTACAGCCTCACTGTGATTCTCAAGGCGCGTGAAAAGACTCTTGTCCATACCCAACGACCTGATGACGTGGAACTGATGATGACGTGGAACATTAGAAACTGAGAGGAAACTACACTCCAAGACGCCACACTCTTGCCACAAAAAAAAAAAAAAAATCCCGACTCAGACCCCTCCCAGACAGTCCTAGCAAAATTCTTGCTTGAGAAAATGCTCTTTGCTAAGAAGCAATTTTTTATATACAGTATATATATATATATATATATATATATATATATATATATATATATATATATATATATATATATATATATTTTTTTTTTTTAACCATTTTGATTGAAAACAATCACAGTAAGGTACTTAATTGATTTAAAAAAATGGCTGCATTGGACCTTTAAAATAGAATATATTTGCTGTTCAAATTTAGAGACAATCTGAGTAAATGCCACAAATGAAAGGCCTATTATTACAGATGGATGTTTGTTAAACAATTTGCATTGTGAAAGGTAACGGAACATTGTTTATAATTATTGTCCCAAATGTTCCCTAATATTTTCCAAAAATGTCTCATAATCGTGGACCAACTGCAGTACCCCGCAGACCACCAGTGGTCCCTCTTACCACAGGTGGAAAACCACTGAATTAGACAGATACATTATTGATCCTGTCCTTTCCAGCACTATATCAGCTCATATGTATCACTAACTGTCAATGTTGACAGTTATGTAAGTCAGATTGGATAAAAACATCTGTTAAATGACCACATTATCTGGTAGAGTTGGGATACAAAGACATGAATTCTTCCTGACCTCTCTTGGGGAGACTGTAGCCAGATGTTGTGCCGGCCTCCCTTCCTCTCCATGGCAACAGAGCAGCAGCCAGATGTTCTCTCCGGTAGTAGGCTTGATTACCAACAACGATGAGACAGCCTACAGGGAGGAGGTGAAGGCTCTGGGAGTGTGGTGCCAGGAAAATAACCTCTCACTCAACGTCAACAAAACTAAGGAGATGATCGTGGACTTCAGGAAACAGCAGAGGGAGCACTCCCTATCCACATCGATGGGACCGCAGTGGAGAAGGTGGAAAGGTTCAAGTTCCTCAGCGTTCACATCACTGACACATCACTCCGTTTCCCTAAAATGGTCCACCCACACAGACAGTGTGGTGAAGAAGTCGCAACAGTGCCTCTTCAACCTCAGGAGGCTGAAGAAATTTGACTTAACACCTAAAACACTCACAAACTTTTACAGATGCACAATTGAGAGCATCCTGTCTGGTTGTATCTCCGCCTGGTACAGCAACTGGACCGCCCATAACCGCAAAGCTCTCCAGAGGGTGGTGCGATCTGCCCAACGCATTACCAAGGGAAAACTTCCCGCCCTCCTGGACATCTACAGCACCCAATGCCATAGGAAGGCCAAAAAGATCATCAAGGACATCAACCACCCGAGCCACTGTCTGTTCACCCTGTTATCATCCAGAAGACGAGGTCAGTACAGGTGCATCAAAGCTGGGACCGAGAGACTGAAAAACAGCTTCTATCTCAAGGCCATCAGACTGCTAAACAGCCATCACTAGCACATCAGAGGCGATTGCCTATAGACATAGATTAGGAATCACTGGCCACTTTAAGGAAATTAAACATTAGCCATTTTAATAATGTCTCCGTATCTCGTATGTGTAAACTGTACTACGGTATCTTAGTATCTTAGTCTACAGTATCTTATTCACTTTAATTGTTTGTAAATATTGCATTACCCATCTCATATGTATATACTGTACTCTATACTATGCCACTGTATCTTAGTCCAATGCCGCTCTGACATATACAGTTGAAGTCGAAAGTTTACATACACTTAAGTTGGAGTCATTAAAACTCATTTTTCAACCACTCCACAAATTTCTTGTTAACAAACTATAGTTTTGGCAAGTCAGTTAGGACATCTACTTTGTGCATGACACAAGTCATTTTACCAACAACTGTTTACAGACACATTATTTCACTTATAATTCACTGTATCACAATTCCAGTGGGTCAGAAGTTTACATACACTAAGTTGACTGTGCCTTTAAACAGCTTGGAAAATTCCAGAAAATTATGTCATGGCTTTAGAAGCTTCTGATAGGCTAATTGACATCATTCGAGTCAATTGGAGGTGTACCTGTGGATGTATTTCAAGGCCTACCTTCAAACTCAGTGCCTCTTTGCTTGACATCATGGGAAAATCAAAAGAAATCAGCCACGACCTCAGAAAGAAAATTGTAGACCTCCACAAGTCTGGTTCATTCTTGAGAGCAATTTCCAAATGCCTGAGGGTACCAAGTTCATCTGTACAAACAATAGTACGCAAGTATAAACACCATGGGACCACGCAGCCGTCAAACCGCTCAGGAAGGAAACGCGTTCTGTTTCCTAGAGATGAACGTACTTTGGTGCAAAAAGTGCAAATCAATCCAAGAACAACAGCAAAGGACCTGCTCCAAAACCGCCATAAAAAAGCCAGACTACAGTTTGCAACTGCACATGGGGTCAAAGATCATACTTTTTGGAGAAATGTCCTCTGGTCTGATGAAACAAAAAATAGAACCGTTTGGCCATAATGACCATCGTTTTGTTTGGAGGAAAAAGGGGGAGGCTTACAAGCCGAAGAACACCATCCCAACGTGAAGCACGGGGGTGGCAGCATCATGTTGTGGGGGTGCATTGCTGCAGGAGGGACTGGTACACTTCACAAAATAGATGGCATCATGAGAAAGGAAAATTATGTGGATAATTTGAAGCAACATCTCAAAACATCAGTCAGGAAGTTAAAGCTTGGTCGCAAATGGGTCTTCCAAATGGACAATGACCCCAAGCATACTTCCAAAGTTCTGGCAAAATGGCTTAAGGACAACAAAGTCAAGGTATTGGAGTGGCCATCACAAAGCCCTGACCTCAATCTTCTAGAAATTTTATAGGCAGAACTGAAAAAGCGTGTGCGAGCAAGGAGGCCTACAAACCTGACTCCGTTACACATCTCTGTCAGGAGGAATGGGCCAAAATTCACCCAACTTATAGTTGGAAGCTTGTAGAAGGCTACCCGAAACGTTTGAACCAAGTTAAACAATTTAAAGGCAATGCTACCAAATACTAATTGAGTGTATGTAAACTTCTGACCCACTGGGAATGTGATGAAAGAAATAAAAGCTGAAATAAATCATTCTCTCTACTATTATTCTGACATTTCATATTCTTAAAATAAAGTGGTGATCCTAACTGATTTAAGACAGGGAATTTTTACTAGGATTAAATGTCAGGAATTGTGAAACTGAGTTTAAATGTATTTGGCTAAGGTGTATGTAAAGACCTGCTATAGTACTGTTTCTGTATTGACCTACTGTACCTCAAACAACATGTACTCACATTGGATGAGTAAATCCATCTTTGGTTCAGGGTTACCTTCAGTATCAGGTCTGGGGGAGAGAGGAGAACAGAGATGCAGTGTTGAGGCAGGTTTATATTCATCATTGTTTGTAACCCTTGGGAAACCCTAAGGTTATCTATGCACTTTTAAGCATGACAAATAAACTCTACGCAGCCAAAGCATAAATTATCATACATTATTTGTCATTCTTTTTTTGAGACCCCCAACTAAGTTCTGGGTCCGGTTCCAGACAACCGTCAGCCTATTAAGTGTGGCTGATAAAGCCAATACTGTTGAGCAGACATACTATACACTTCTCCAGAATAACCAGTAGGTGGCACCATTGCTTTGAGTAAATCCCTCCTTGGTTCTGGGTTACCTTCAGTATCAGAACCACTACCTTTGTTTCCCTTGGGTGCCCAAAGGTTCTCTACGCACTTTCAAGCATGACAAGGAAACTATATGCAACCATAGCATGACTCGACATACAGTATCTACAATTCTTGTTTTGTATCTGATTGTTGGACTGAAAGAAGTGCTGATGACAAGCCAACAATCTTTTGACATCATTAATCTACTATATAACCTCATCATATACTGCATGCTGTATTTTCAGCCATTTCTGTAATGAACCCCAACAATAGTTACAAATGCAAGAAATCTATCCTAATTCTACTCTGAGGGGACTTGAAATCAACTGTTTGGAGTGTTTTAATAAGGCAAGTTGTAAGATCACCCACAAATTGCCCTTTCATTTATTAGTCGTGAGATCCCCTCCCACACATTGCCCTTTCATTTATTAGTCGTGAGATCACCTCCCACAAATTGCCCTTTCATTTATTAGTCGTGAGAGCACCTCTCACAAATTGCCCTTTCATTTATTAGTTGTGAGATCACCTCACACAAATTGCCCTTTCATTTATTGGTTGTGAGATCCCCTCCCACACATTTCCCTTTCATTTATATTTCTTCATTATATTGTTCTGTTTTATCACATTACTCTACCCCAAGTGTTTTAATCCAATATAGATCTGCCCACACAGAACTATGGCTGTTTACAGTGAGAGAGAAAACTGCCTCCTTTCAGAATTGCTTTTGGCCCCTGGGCAAAGAAAAATCGAATCATTTGGTAATAACTCTGGGAGTGGGAAATGAACCATATTATTCTGTTATTGCACTAGCGTTTACTATTGACTATTGGAAATGAAATATATTTCAGCCTCGTTATTGAGCTATGAAGACATAAAAAACAGATCAAAGACTGGTAGTAGCAGGGAGAGAGCGGATACAGACAGAGAGTGAAAATACTGGGAGTTGCAGGGAGAGAGCTGATACAGACAGAGGGAGAAAAGGAGTGAAAATACAAAAAGAGATAGGAATAGAGGGAGCGAGGTGACATTGATCCTACGGTATTCTCGGGGTGATGACAGATTAAATCATTTTACCAGACCCTTATCTCCTAATGTTAGTCTCTGTGGGTCTGTGTCCTGGGAAAAGGAGCAGACAGGTTGGAAAATGATGAATAGTCCTAAATCTTCCAAAATATTCCCCAGGTCAGGGTGCTCTGTGGTACATTTTTAGGGATGGTTAAATTGGTTAAAGGTCTCTGTGGGTTTAGCAGCTGAGCTCCAAGCTGATGATGTTCTGCTGAAAAGGAAGGAAAACAATGACACACACACACACACACACACACACACACACACACACACACACACACACACACACACACACACACACACACACACACACACACACACACACACACACACACACACACACACACACACACACACACACACACACAGGAACCACTTATTACATCATTATAATAATGGCTCTCCCTCTGTGGTTTTGGAGGAGAAAGGTATTCATTCGAGTGTTGTATTCATTCATGTGTGAGTGTGGCTCTGAATTGGTGAGATATTTAGTTCACACATACACACAAATGCAATATAATCTGTTGAAGTCACATGACCACTCTCTACCATCTTGCATAGGCGAAAATAAGGCTTGTTCATTTTAAATCCTAATGCAAAATGCCGACTTTGCTGTTGTTGCAAGATGCAGAGAAATACTACTGGTTTCAACCGTTTCAAAGAAAATATGTGCCTATTTTGGGTGAAAGTCTGAGAGGAACAGATGAGGCTGGCATGGCTTTGTGTGCCACACTGCCACTTAAAACCCTCTGGTCCTTGAGGGCTGAAAGCAGATAGAAAGAGAGAATTAATGTAAACTTTTTTTATTTTTTATTTTTTACAGATGTAGGATCTTAATTTGATCACTCTTTTGTTACTGAGAATATTCCTACACAGCAGTGCGTGTGTGTGTGTGTGTGTGTGTGTCTGCTTGCATATGTGTCTACTGATCCAAACACATTCTCATCTAATTAGCGAGTTGGAATGGCAGTGAAATGAACATACAGTGGCTTGCGAAGGTATTCACCGCCCTTGGCATTTTTGCTATTTCGTTGCCTTACAACCTGGAATTAAAATAGATTTTTGGGGGGGTTGTATCATTTGATTTACACAACATGCCTACCACTTTGAAGATGCAAAATATTTTTGGGGTGAAACACACAAGAAACAAGACAAAAAAACCTGAAAACTAGATTGTGCATAACTATACACCCCCCCCAAAAGTCAATACTTTGTAGAGCCACCTTTTGCAGCAATTACAGCTGCAAGTCTCTTAGGGTATGTCTCTATAAGCTTGGCACATCCATCTAGCCACTGGGATTTTTGCCATTCTTCAAGGCCACACTGCTCCAGGTCCTTCAAGTTGGATGGGTTCTGCTGGTGTACAGCAATCTTTAAGTCATACCACAGATTCTCAATTGGATTGAGGTCTGGGCTTTGACTAGGCCATTCCAAGACATTTAAATGTTTCCCCTTAAACCACTCGAGTGTTGCTTTAGCAGTATGCTTCGGGTCATTGTCCTGCTGGAAGGTGAACCTCTGTCCCAGTCTCAAATCTCTGGAAGACTGAACAGGTTTTCCTCAAGAATTTCCCTGTATTTAGCGCCATCCATCATTCCTTCAATTCTGACCAGTTTCCCAGTCCCTGCCGATGAATCACATCCTCACAGCATGATGCTGCCACCACCATGCTTCACTGTGGGTATGGTATTCTCGGGGTAATGATGAGTTTTCCTTGATGGCAAAAAAGCTCAATTTTAGTCTCATCTGACCATAGTACCATCTTCCATATGTTTGGGGAGTCTCCTACATGCCTTTTGGCAAACTCTGTGAGTTTTTGTGGGTGGCCCTCTCTCGTAGGTTTGTTGTGGTGCCATATTCTTTCCATTTTTGAATAATGGATTTAATAGTGCTCCGTGGGATGTTCAAAGTTTTGGATATTTTTTTATAACCCAACCTTGATCTGTACTTCTCCACAACTTTGTCCCTGACCTGTGTGGAGATTTCCTTGGTGTTCATGGTGTCGCTTGCTTGGTGATGCTACTTGCTTAGTGGTGTTGCAGACTCTGGGGCCGTTCAGAACAGGTGTATATATACTGAGATCATGTGACAGATCATGTGACACTTAGATTGCACACAGGTGGACTTTATTTAACTAATTATGTGACTTCTGAAGGTAATTGGTTGCACCAGATCTTATTTAGGGGCTTCTTAGCAAAGGGGTGAATACATATGCACGCACCACTTTTCCATTTTTGAGAATTTTTAAAAACAAGTTATTTTTTTCATTTCACTTCACCAATTTTGACTATTTTGTGTATGTCCATTACATGAAATCCAAATAAAAATCTATTTAAAATAGGAAAAACACCAAGGGAGATGAATACTTTTGCAAGACACTGTAGTTCTAATCTACAGCCACTTTCACTGAGATGGGGGGTAATGAATATTAGTCTCTCTCTCACTGTCCATCACAGGAATGACTTGTTTTTCTCTGTATTAGCCTCGTCTTCACTACACTCTTATAAAAAATAACCTAAAAGGGTTCTTCGGCTGTCCCCATTGGAGAAGAACCTTTGTTGGCTCCAAGTAGAACCATTTTGGTTCCATGTAGAACCCTTTCCACAGAAGGTTCTATATGGAACCCAAAATTGGTTCTACCTGGAACCAAAAATAGTATTACCTGGGACAAAAAAGGGTTCGTTCTCCTTTGTGGACAGCCGAAGAACCCTTTCGAAAAACTTTTTTTCTAATAGTGTATAAACCCCCATCACTGAGTCAACAAGATTAAGGATTAGCATAAAACAAAATAATCCACATAAAGGAAAAGCCAGTTCCATACTCCTATGTCATCACAGGATACTGATGAGTTTAACCATGAAGATAGAATAATGTTTACGTTGTTCTACACAACTTCTCCTGGTTGTTGCACACCTGTGCTGAAAGTCCTCGAAAAACCGGAATTATGTATCTGTTACTGCTCTTTACTCAATGCCATCCTGGATTAAATGACCAGAGTGGTCAGGCAGGCGGATTCGGTGGCTGGACAGGCAAGGGTCAAAAACCAGGAGGGTTAGGAAAAAAACGGAGACTGGGAAAAATAGGAGCTAAGAAAACCACTGGTTGACTTGGCAAAACAAGACGAACTGGCACAGAGAGACAGGAAACACAGGGATGAATACACCGGGGACTAATGGTGAAAACAGGTGACACCTGGAGGTGGGTGGAGACAATCACAAAGACAGGTGAAACAGATCAGGGTGTGACACTATTGGACATTCCGAATACCCCTCACAAATACACATTGACTGGGATTTTCTGTAATGATGTCAGTGATCACTATGCAATTGCTTGTGTTAGAAATACAAACATGACCAAAGCCAAACCCTGTTATAGACAGTTTGATGAGCAAGCGTTCTTACATGATCTGTACCATCATATTGAAAGAGTAAGTCTGATTCCTGATGTTTACACTTCCTGGGACTATTTTTATATGAAATGTGTGTCCATTTGTGATAAGCATGCCCATGTTAAGACATTTAGAATCAGTGGAAGGGACCATCCCTGTTTTTCAGATAACTTGGCATAATTAATTTGAAAGAGAAACATCTCTTGGGCTCAAGCTAGACATACACTTGCTCCTATTGACTGGGCCTCCTTCAGAGCGCTAAAAACAAATGTACAGGATTGATCAGGAAGTCCAAATCAGATTTCTATCTAAACCCAGTCACAGAGAACCTAAACAACCCTACCAAGTTCTGGAAGCTAATCAAATCAGTGTCAGGTTCTGATGATTGATTCTAATGAAGTGAAGGATAATGCCAATATTGTAGGGTTTTTTAACAAGCACTTCATATCTGCTGGTTCAGTTTTTGATAATGGATTGGGCCCAGGCCTCTAATGTAAGCTCTGTTACAGTAAACTATGATATAGGCTCTCATGTGAGCCATTTGAACTTTGAGCCTGTTTCTTATACTGAGGTCTATAAAGGACTAAAGGCTATAGACACTAAAAAGTCTGCAGATCCAGACAACCTGGATCCCTACCTCTTAAAGATAGCAGCTGGTATTATTACTGAACCTGTGGCTCACATTTCCAACTTGAGTCTCTTGACCAATTCCATACCCAGCATTTGGAAATCAGCTTATGTCCTCCCACTGCTAAAGGGTGGAGATCCCTCAGATGCTAATAACTATGGTCCTATCTCCAAACTCCCTATCCTGGCCAGAGTCTATGAATCCCTAGTGAGCTCACAGTTAAAAAATGCCTTAATTGAAAATAACATACTGAGCAGGGTTCCATCTTTAGATCAGGGCACAGCACCACAACTGCAGCTATGTCAGTGGTAAATGACATCATAAATGTACTTGATTAAAAGCAACATTGTGCTGCTCTGTTTGTTGATTTATCAAAGGCATTTGATTCAGTTGACCATGAATTGTTGCTAGCTAGACTCAGTAACATTGCTCTCAGTGAAGGGCAGTAAATTGGTTTAGGAACTATCTTTCTGACAGAACACAATGTGTATATACTGACAATCACAAGTCTAGCTTTCTTGAGATTAATATAGGTGTGACCCAGGGTTCCATGTTAGCTCCTGTGTTCTCAATTTTTATTAATGATTTGGGACATAGGATGCAACCAGCAAAGTTGTATCTGTATGCAGATGATATCATATATTCATGTACTCCTCCTCTGGTTCAGGCTGTTGAAGAGCTCCAGACTGCTTTTCAGGCACCGCAAGCCTCCCTTTATGGTCTCAAACTGGTCTTGAATGTACAAAAAACTAAATTCATGACCTTTACCAGAGCTCACACTCAGAGAAGGTTAGCATTGTCACATCTGGTGGCTTATCCATTGAAAAAGTGTCATCCTACAAATACCAAGGTATATGGTTGGATGGCAAGTTCTCCTTTAAAGTTCATATGCATAATCTTTTGATGAAGCTTAAATTGAAATTGTTTTTTATTTTTGTAATAAGCTTCCTGCTTATGGCTAGAAAGAAACTTGTTCAGGCCACTTTTCTCTCTGTAATTGATTATGGTGACTTGTTGTATATGCATGCAGCCTCCTCTGTCTTACAGAGACTGGGACTCTGTTTACCATGCATCATTGCGCTTTATTACAAATGCCAAGTCACTCACCCACCATTGCACCTTGTACCAAATGGTGGGTTGGACCTCACTTTATATGCGTAGAAAGCTACATTTGTATGTGTTCATCTACAAAGCCCTTTTGGGTAAACTCCCTCTTTACCTCTGTAGTCTGGTCTCCACCACCAGTAGTTACCATACCTGGTCTGCTAGGTGGTTGCTACTTAAAGTCCCCAGGACATTTACAGTATTAGGCAAGACTGCCTTCTCGTCTTGTGCACCAGATGTATGGAATAGTCTACAAGCCATGCTTCATCTAGATATGTTAGTGCCACTGAATGAATTTACATGTTTAATGCGAGAGACTGTTACAGAGGAGTATAAATGCTTTTTTTTAGGCTGGATCATGTTTTGAATTGTATTGTATTGTTGCATGTTTTAATTCTGTAATGTTTTGATTGTTGCTGCCTTCTTGGCCAGGTCTCCCTTGAAAAAGAGACTGGACCTTGGGCTTTTTCAATGGGCTTTTCCTGGTTAATTAAAGGTTAAAATAAGCCACATAAAGCCATTGCCAGTTCCATACTCCTATGTCATCACAGAATACTGATGAGTTTAACCATGAAGATAAAACATTGTTCTGTCTCTACTTTTTCATAACCCTCTTGCATTGCCTCTCATTGGATAGAGGACAAGCTGTGGCCAAAGACAGACTGTGGCAAAAGGTTGTTGTGGCCTTATGTCACACCCGGGACAATGAGGACTACAGGTGTAGGATCTTAGTTTGAGCCAGTTTGCTACAGTGGGAGAATAATCCTGCAGCAACAGAACATTTGAATTATTGCGTGGATTATAATTATTGGACATTTTTGTAGGGGTTTAAACATTTTTTGTAGAGGAAAATCAAGTCTGAAATTTCGAAGTGGAAATTAGAAACTTCAGAAGCCTTTTTAAGCCTCAAATACATGACAATTTTTACATTTCCTACATTGCATGACAGTTCTCCTGCAACAGGGTGATCAAATTAAGATCCTACATCTGTAAGTAAGTACTTACCGGGGCAACGGGTAGCCTAGCGCTTAAGAGCGTTGGGCCAGTAACTGAAAGATTGATGGTTCAAATCCCTGAGTCGACTAGATGAAAAATATGTTGATGTGCTCTTGAGCCAGGCACATAGCCCTAATTGCTCCTGTAAGACGCTCTGGGTAAGAGCATCTACAAGAATTGTATTGTGAAATACATTATCTCCACCTGCCACTCTGTTACCCAGGTGATACAGAATTTATTGTGTCATGTGTATATCCCTCAAGGTTCTGTAATGTCAAGATTCTGATTATCCAAGGTTAGGTAATTGATAATAGACTGTAACTCGAGCTGTTGCAGTGACCGTATTACCGCCACACTGGCAGTCACAGGTCATGACCGCAGTCAAATTCCACGTGACTGTTGAATCACAGTCATCTCCTCTCATGCACTTTGGACCTGCTTGGTACCCAACTCGCAAACAGCTGACGAATGTGATGGGAAAGCGTTTGAGTACCAGATAGAGCTGCATTTCTCCTCTTCTTCTTCTTCTTTTACAGAACTGAATGCAAGAACAAAAAAGTGTCATAGATCTTCAAAAGAAAAGGACATTATAATGACGTGCTGGCCTGGAGATCACTCAAAGGGAAGACTGTCCCAATCTTTACAGGGATAAAAGAGTGACAGAGAGCAGTGTCGTGGAAATTCAGTACTGAGAGAGATTTGGTCATTTCTTCAAACAATCATCTTTATTTAATATCGATGAATTATTGCAATAATGAGGCTGGTCGACCCCCCACCCTTGAGTGCTGGACCGAGTAACCTAACCTTTACACAAATGCAGAGTACTCTATATAGCTGACACTAACAATGCTCAGTCATGGTTGGTTCAACACCCCTCATGCAGACCAAGGAGCATCATAAGCCACTCTGGGTTCATCCTGTCATTTTCTGCACATGGGTTGTTGTCTTAACCCCACCCTGGCTTAGTTTCCCAGATGCAAGGATGATTTAGAGACAATGAGGAAGTGTTCTAAACTCCTCCTGGCTATCTCTGTCTCGGTTACACCCACAACATCTTGTCTATGTAATGGAGTCTTTAACTCATTTGTCAGCTCAAGCCATCTCTAGTGACCATACGCCCAGATTAGCTGCAGGGAACTAGAGTGGAGACTATAAAAACACAGACACTAACAGGACATAAATATCCTCCTATATGTTAAGTATTAATTGCTAACTATTAATATCAAACAAATCAGGTAAAAGTGTAATTTTTCACAGTAGTTATCAATCAATGTAAACTTATTCATTATGATCTCTATGGCAGAACTGCTCCTAGATCAGCACTCCTACTCTGAGATGCTTGATACAAATGGACCCTGGTCCTAGTGCCAGGGAGATTAGACAGAGGGACAGGGAAGGCTGGAACCAAAAGGTCCTGTGTGTGGGGGCGGACATTTGACGTTAGACCTTTGGAATGACAAGGTGACAGGTGGGGTCTGTGGGTGAAACTCTGACAGGTGCCAAGGCCCTGTCTCACCACACACACACACACACACACACACACACCATCTGCAACAGGCACCTTTTTAGGCACTACTGAGTCATTCAGGTCTCGTCCAGGGACAGTTAGCTTGTTATCGGCCCTCTGAGATCTGTAATACGGCTCTTGCTCCTGCAGTGACAGTAGAGAGGGAAGGCCACAGACGAGTGCCTTCTTCTCTTTCCCCAGGGCTCTGTCTCTTTAGACACACAGCACAGGCTAACACACGCACCACACACTACAAATACATATACACACACACACACACACACACACATTACAGTAAACTAATCACCTCTCTGAAATTGATTTCTTAAGAATTTCTCAGTTTGTTTTCACCTTCCCATCAGAAATGAATTGCTTCAGTGAACTGGAAGTAAATCCCTGGAACTGGAACAGTCAGAATAACAGGGTTGAGAGAGGGGTCTTTCGGTGTTTTGTATGTAAGACAATGGTCCGTATTATTTTGGAGCGCATAAAAGATCCTAACATGTTGGCAATGACGTAACAGATCTTTCTTTAGCTCCCTCTCTCCCTGCTTTTTCTGTAGAGTTCTATCTATATCCAACCGCCTCCCTCATCCCTCCCTCCATCTCTCCTTCTGTTCCTTGCTCTTCTCTCCCTGTGAGTCATTCATTCAAAGCATCCATTACACCGGCCCTGCACTTTGCTATTAGATTGACCCCCATTGTTCGCTCACACATGCATATAATTACCCTCACACTTAGAGACACACACACACACACACACACACACACACACACACACACACACACACTTCAAGCATTTTGCTACACCCGCAATAACATCTGATGTGTATGTGTCAAATAAAATTAGATTTAATTCGACACACCCGCACGTACATGCACTGAAATACATACTCTTTCACCACACACACACAACCATGAACATAAAAACAATGTCGTCCCTCACATGGCTTCCCTTGATAGTTGGCAAAAAAACACAATCACAAAGGCCGACACAATTTCACTTACGCGTGCAATGTTTTTCTTCTCTCAAAATGCTGTGTTGGGATGACAAAACAGCTCTTATATCATTTCTCATCACCAATGCATCAGTTTCAGCCCGCAGGCATACACAACCCTTTAACTTCTACACACACACACACACACACACACACACACACACACACAACCATGAACATAAAAACTATGTTGTCCCTCACATGCACTCTGTCACAAGGCTTCCCTTGATGCTTGGCCAGAAAACAATCCCGAAGGCCCACACAATTTCACTAATGTGTGCAATGTCTTTTTTTGCTCAATGCTTTTTTTTCTTCTCACAATGCTATGTTGGGATATTTTATGTCCTTCAGGCTAATATGTTATTATCCTTTCAGACCATCTCAGTTCTAAAGTATAAATCAGTTTATGGACTAAAAGTATTATTATTTATTATTTTAGGGGGTAGATCTGCTTTAATATTGCAGCTATCTTGTAGCTTCCATCAATGTAATTGTCTGCATCATTTCCAATCCTTGTAACGGGTGTCGTCGTCGGATGAAGAGGAATCGGACCAAAGCGCAGCGCGGTAAGTGTTCATGCCTTTTTATTTAAACTGAACACTAAACAAAAAATAACAAAGTGAATAACCGAAACCGAAACAGTCCTGTCAGGTACTAAACCGAAAACAACTACCCAGAAAACACAGGTGGGAAAAAGCTGCCTAAGTATGATTCTCAATCAGAGACAACGATAGACAGCTGCCTCTGATTGAGAACCACACCCGGCCAAACACATAGAAAATGAACATAGAATGCCCACCCAAATCACACCCTGACCAAACCAAAATAGAGACATGAAAAGCTCTCTACGGTCAGGGCGTGACAGTACCCCCCCCCCCCCCCCAAAGGTGCGGACTCCGGGCCGCAAAACCTGAACCTATAGGGGAGGGTCTCGGTGGGCATTTCTCCGCGGTGGCGGCTCTGGTGCGGGACGTAGACCACGCTCCACCTCTGGCTTGGCACACTTAGGTGGCACCTCTAGAGCGGGGACCCTCGCCGCCGACCCCGGGCTGGGGACCCTCGTAGTGGGCCCCGGACTGGGCACCCTCATTGCGGGCCCCGGACTGGGCACCCTCATTGCGGGCCCCGGACTGGGCACCCTCGTAGCGGGCCCCGGACTGGGCACCCTCGTTGTGGGCCCCGGACTGGGCACCCTCGTTGTGGGCCCCGGACTGGGCACCCTCGTTGTGGGCCCCGGACTGGGCACCCTCGTTGTGGGCCCCGGACTGGGCACCCTCGTTGTGGGCCCCGGACTGGGCACCCTTGTTGGTGGCTCCGGACTGGAGGGCGTCACTGGAGGCTCCGGACTGGAGGGCCTCTGGAGGTTCCGGACTGGAGGGCGTCACTGGAGGCTCCGGACTGGAGGGCGACTCGGAAGGTTCCGGACTGGAGGGCGTCGCTGGAGGCTCCGGACTGGAGGGTGTCGCTGAAGGGTCCGGACTGGAGGGCAATTCTGGAGGCTCCGGACTGGAGGGCGACTCGGAAGGTTCCGGACTGGAGGGCGTCGCTGGAGGCTCCGGACTGGAGGGCGTCGCTGGAGGGTCCGGACTGGAGGGCGTCGCTGGAGGGAGGAGACGCAGAGACAGCCTGGTGCGTGGGGCTGCCACAGGGCCCACCAGGCTGGGGAGACCTACAGGAGGCCTGATGCGTAGAGGAGGCACCGGATGAACCGGGCTGTGGGGGAGCACTGGAGTTCTGGTGCGCAGCCTTGGCACCACTCTTGCAGGCTGAATGCCCACTCTAGCCCGGTCCCTCCAGTGTGCAGGCACAGGTCGAACCGGGCTGTGGGGGA